>NC_056726.1:932876471-932881471 GCF_019279795.1 Protopterus annectens
CTTCTCTGTTTCCCACTGAAGTCAATGGGAAATGCTTTTCCGACTTAAACATAAATAAATTGATGATTTAAGGACCTGGTGTGTGGTCTGTCATGCCACATGTTGTAAAGCAGTGTTAGGGGACTCATGACTGTAGTATACATAGTAAAAAATGTAAGAAAATATTCATGTAGGTAACTTTTTTGATCATTTCAAATATGGAAACAGAAAATTTAGAAAGGAAATAATGAGGTTATAAAATTGCATTTTCAAGTATTTAGAAGGATGGTGAGGTTTTTGTAAGTAAGCAGAAATAAGAGCTGGCGGAAACAGGTGTGTGTGTGTGTGTGTGTGTGTGTGTGTGTGTGTGTGTGTGTGTGTGTGTGTGTGTGTGTGTGTGTGTTTTTGTGTGCTTGCAAAGAAATTGACTCTTGTCTAAATGAAACTATTGGATGAAACTTTTTTTTAAAATAAGCTCACCCCAATAATTTTGGGAGATGTAATCAGAGACTGACACCTCTCTGTTTATAACCAGTATTCACTTCAGTTGCTCCTCCAGTAACAATAAAGGACTCCCAGTTGATCAAATTCAGCACTTTAATATCCAATAACATATATAAGCTTAAAGGATGTAGCGCTTTCATTTTTAACACACCAGAAACTTCTTCAGAATCTACCAATACCCCAACGGCAGTGAGCACGAACCCGACATGTTAAATGAGTTGCACGAATTATTCAACAAAACGGGTATAGCACTTATGGAGATAATGATAACATATAATGACAAGAAAATAGATACACTTTTATCCGAATTGGAATGATTAAACAGTTCCATTAGAACAGGATCTGCTTTTCGATCAATATTACACAAACTACACCAATATTATTAATGAGGTTGAACACAGTTGCAATGTTATTTACGATAAAAAGCAGCTTAAAATTAAAAGGGACATGAAAGTGTATTCCTCTGGGTTGGTGTATCCTAAATCCAAACCTACAAGACATAGTTCTAATGATGGGGGACCGGAAGAGAGTACTAACCATATGGATGTTTTGGATGACATCACTTCCCCCTTGCATCCAGAGACCCATGGACTACGGCAGTATGGCGGATCGAGTGAGGGTGACGGACTCAGGAGATCAAAGAGGCTTAAGGGGCAACATCAGTATGAAGAGGAGGAAGAATACGAGTATACAGCAGCACGACCAAGAAGAGATTACGACAAAAACAGGAAAGTTAATTTCCAACCACAAAAAAACGCGTGGGGGACGCGCAAGTAGCCGATGGCGTCCACCCAGTTGAGGTATTGGGTAAGCGTTTTGACCCTTCTTCTTCCTCTTCTTCTTCTTTTTTTGGTCCTGAGACTAAGTTATTGAGTACAACCATTAATCCTAATGGTGTTAGCTGTGATGTAGTCTTTTTGAACGCAGTACATTTGACGGATTCCCATTTTTTGGGCACTGAGTTCATTGGTCAAACTGATACAACAATTGAATCTAATGTTTTTTTAGGGGGTGCGGTTTGTGACAACAACAATAGTATTTCAGTTAATTTTGATGATGTGGATAGGGTTAACGGACTATATGACACCTTTTTGTACGACAACAGTACACAACGGCGGATTCCTGGCAATACCGGTTTGAATACTGAAGCGTGCAACAAAATTGGCAATGTTCGGTCTGAAATAGCAGATCGACTTAGACGGGACAGTATTAGCCATTTTCATAATGGTGAAGAACAACGGACAACTCATGACATTAATGACATTATCATTCAAAATAGTTGTAATTTTGATTATTGCACGATAATGCCCCTTGATAGTGGTATGCATTTAAGCACCACAGACAATAGTTATGCGCTTAATGATTTGATAATTCATGATTATGTTAAACAATTGCAAACAGCTGATACAGTTGATTTTAAAGTTAATAATGTTCATGTAGGTGTTAATCATAGTACTGGTACATTATTGGATGTTGATGGGTGTACACAAGAGAATGGTCATTGTACGTCAACGTCAATTGAGGGGGGTACGCATTCCAACATCACAGTCAACAGTGATGTACTAATGGATTTGACAATTCATGACTATGTTGAACCAATGCAAACAGTGGAAACAATTGATTTTAATGTTAATAATGTTGATGTATGTTTTAACCACAGTACCAGTATGTTATTGGATATTGATGGGTGTACACAGGAGAATGGTAACGTAACATTTGATAGACAAAGGGCATGTAGGTTGTTTTTTAAACCCAACATTGTTGAGAACAATAAGGGTGATTTTAAATTATATAACTATACCAATCAGTCCTTTGATAGGGATAGTGTTGAATTATTTTCAAAGGGTTTTAGCTTTGTACCGAAGAGGAGGGGTAACCTGGTTAATAGTATCATTGATTTGAAATTATTTACTCGGAAGTTAAATTTGAAAATACTGTACCAGAGTAATTCTTGGGGAAATATTGACAATGGGAACAATAGATTGTCCAAACCAAGTACCTACAATCCACCAATGCACGACAAGATAGCAGTTTTTGAAAAAGTGACTGAAAATGATATTAGGGATGTCTTTAGCCATTATGGTCGAAAAATTTATAACGGGAATAATTTAACTAAACAAGAGGAGCTTATATTAGGTAGGATTTTGGCCACTGAGAATATTAGAATTATGAAACCCGACAAGGGCAGTGGCATTGTGATAGTGGACAACAACGATTACGTCTCTTATATGAATGCTATGTTGGTAGACGAAACATACACGGAAATTAGTAGGAATGAGATTAACATAGCACATAAGAGGATTGACACTACACTATTTGATATGCTGTTTCAAGGTGAAGTGGATGAACATGAATGGCGATTTTTACAGAATGACTTTCCCGTGATTAGTGGGAATTTTGGTATTCCAAAAATACATAAAGGTTTGGACAATCTACAATTTAGACCAATAGTAGACGGTAAACGCAGTAAGACACATTTTATTAGTAAATTCTTGGATTATCATCTGAAACCGGGTATTGCATTTTTTTCATATATTCTTAAGGATTCTTGGGATTTTTTGGGGAAAATCAGAGCTATAGAACTTGAAGACAATGACACTTTTATTACCATGGACGTGTGCAATTTGTACACGGTTATACCTCATGACAGTGGATTGGATTGGTTAGAGGAACAATTATATCACACTAACCTTTATGATCAGAATAAGATTAATGTTTTAGTTAAATTAATGGGCATTGTATTAAAAAACAATTTTATATTTTTTGATGGGGCCTATTATAAACAGGTTAGTGGCGTAGCCATGGGGGCAGCGTGTGCCCCGGGTTTCGCGAATTTTGTTTTAACTTATTGGGAATTAAATTATGTGTTTAATTCAGAATATTTTAAATATATTAAATTTTATGGTCGGTTTTTAGACGATTTATTTATCATTTGGAAAGGGGAGCAAGCAATTTTGAAATGTTTCTTAGAGTATATTAATAATAGTATACCTTTTTTAAAATTCACACACGTCATTAGCCAGGAAAGTATTAGTTACTTGGATATCAAGCTAACTTATGATAAGGTTGAGAAGAAGTTAGTGTCAAATATACATAGGAAGTCCACCTTCTCAAATTCGTACCTACATTTTGACAGCTGGCACCCTCACCATCAGAAGAAAGCGGTGGTAAAAGGTCAGATGGTGAGGGCAGCAAGAATGGTCAGTGAGGATGTGGACTTTGATTATGAAATTAAATACATCAGCAGTTTATTTTTAAACAGGGGATATCCACCAGATTTTTGTAGTGATATAGCTAAAGAAGTGAAATACAAAAGAAATAAGGGTATTTATAAAGCCATATTACACAGTAAGGATTTGATTTCTAGTGAAAGCCATTCAAGTCAAGCTGTAGATGTGAGCAAATTTATTTGCAATAACATTCCTTTGTACATTACTACTTTTAATGGTATTTCTTCATGCATAATAGATATCATTAACAAAAATTGGAAACTTATAAGTACAGACAAATTACTTGGTGAAATGTTTGTAGGGAATGTTAAACATGTTTTTAGGAAGGACACCTCTTTTAAGGACATATTTGAGAGTTTGAATGTTAATACCCGCAACAGTTCACAAAAACCTGTGGGTAATTTCAAATGTGGTAGATGTTCAACGTGCAAGCATATGATTAATATTGACACGGTTGTGATGGTCAATAAATATAATATTAGGATTAGCCAGCACATAAATTGTTATACAAAAAATGTTGTTTATATTGCTGTTTGTCAACAGTGTGAGGGGTTTTATGTAGGCAAAACTAGTAGACATCTAAGGGATAGAGTTAAAGTACACTTGAACACTTATTGGACATTAAAAATAATAAATTAACGAATGCTCTTGCTAGACATATTAATAAATTTGAAAATCATTCCTTTAAGTTTTTTGGTGTCATACACCAGAATTTGGATTTACAAGGAAAATTAACTAAATATAATTTAGATTTGTCAGAATTGAGGATGCAGTTATTACTTAATGCCAATCAATACCCTGGATTGAATGAATATACTAGCATTAAGCCTATTTTATGTTTGAACAATATTAAGGGGTTTTAGTATATATATATATATATATTCTTAGAATATTATAACATAGTTTTATTTGTTGTTCCCCATTCCTATTTGGTATTATTATACTATTATTACATTACGGTTTTTATACATATATATATATTTTATATATATTTTTTCATATATTTTTTATATATTTTTCATACAAATGTATATTAATTATATATTAATTATTTATTTATTTAGTAGTGCCTGGCCATATTTAATAATAGTTAATAGTTTTTTAATATTTATTTACATATACACATATATTCATTATATATATATTTTTACTTTCCCATTATGCATTTAATACAACCTACAATCATAATACTAATAATATATACAATCATATATTTAATTTAATATAATACAAACTAACATTTATGTATTTATTCATTTGTTACATATATAACTCTGTATTACATAG
>NC_056726.1:932886471-932938971 GCF_019279795.1 Protopterus annectens
AGGAATCAAGCTTCTATCACAGTGCATGAAAGTTCTAGAGAGGGTGATTGATAAACAGAAATGCAGAGTAGTAGAATGTAAGATGGGAGATGAGCAGTTCAGATTCAGATCAGGATGCAGCACAACTCACCTGATGTTTGCAGTGAGACAGATAGTTGAGAAGAAGCTAGAGATGAGGAAAGAGTCCAACTGGACATTCCTAGACTTTGAGAAAGCATAAAGGTGATCTGGGCAGTACTGCGGTGGTTCGAAGTCCCAGAAACATTGGTAGACTTACTGCAGGATATGTACAAGGACCCAATGACTCAAGTATGAACAGTGTTCGGCTTCACAGAGGGGTTCCCAGTGGGAGTGGATGTACACCAGGGTTTAGCTCTGAGCCAACTGCTGTTCATACTGGTGATGGGCTACATTAGCAAACAAGTTGAAGGAGACAGATCAACAAAGTTGCTGTATGCATATGATATGGCATTACAGGCAGGCTCTGAGAAAGACCTCCAGCAAAGTATAGAGCAATGGAATGTAAAACTGAAGGCACATTGGATGAAACTAAGCACAGATAAGACAGTGGTAATGGCAGCAAACTGGGGAAATAAGAAGAAGTTGAGAATTGAGATAGAAGGGAAGGTAGTGGAACAGATACATAGCTTAAGTATCTGGGAAGGGTAGTTGAGGAGAATGAGTGTCTGAATGAAGAGATCAAAGCTAGAATCAGAGGGGCTGCAGCCAACTGGCATAGAGCGTAAGGTGTATTCTATGACAGAAGAATGCCAAAGAAGCTGAAAAGTAAGGTGTACAAGACAGTGGAGCGACCAGTACTACTGTATGGTACAGAAACCTGGGCAGTAAAGGCATAGCAATTGAAGAAGCTAGAAGTGATGGGAATGAAGTGCCTGCGAAGGGTGGTAGGATGCACTGTTTGGGACTAATGAAGAAATGAGGACATAAGAGCAGAAGCCAAAGTAGCTCCAATTGCAAAACGATCAAAGAGAACAGATTACGGTGGTTTGGAAATATGCAGAAAAGCAGAAGACAGTGTGGTGAAGAAGATTTGGGACAGACAGGAAGAAGGTAAGAGGAAACAAGGATGTCCAGGTGGATGGGTTGTGTGAAAGAAGATCTGTGACAGTCAGGCATGCATGCTGAAGAAGCCAGGAGTGTGGCATTGAATTGAGAGAGATGGCAACAGTTAACACAATTCCATGATCCCATGTAAAAAATGGGAAAAAGGGAGCTGATGATGATGATGATGATGGTGAGGTGGAAATTGTAGAGGGCTACAGGGTGGATAGAGATGCACAGTCTGCAACCTCTGTTGTTCTCAACTGACAACAAGGGTAAACCAAGGGTAATCAGTACTGGTGGAGACTAAAGTATTTGTAGCTCGTAGAATATTAGTTATATAAGCCTTCCATGGACATGCTGGGGGTGTCACAGGCATCTGCATCTAGGATCTTACATCAATTACAGAATGCTATGATGCAGCATGCCAGTGACTACATACATTTTCCCTTTACACCTGAGGACAGAGCCACAACTATGCAGGAGTTCAACCCTGTAGCACACTACTCTGAAGTCTTGGGTGCCATTTTCTGCATGCACATTGAAAGCAAAGTACTACCCAGGGAACAGGAAGGGGTATACATACAGAAAGGGCTTCCACTCCATTAAGTGCCAGGTCATGTGTAATGCTAAAGGAATCATCCTGAATGTGTATGTTGGCAGCCCAGGCAGTTACCATGACTCACACAACTGGCACACTTCTCAACTCTCCCACAGGGTTATTAATTGGGGATGCAGGTTATGTAGTCAAACTGTGGCTGATGAGGTTCATCAGAAATGCACACACACACCAACTGAAGAATGCTAAAATGAGGCACACGCTCAAACAAGAAACATCATAGAGTGTGTGTTTGGGTTGCTGAAATCACGGTTCTGGTGCCTGAATACATCCAGGGAGCCCTGCAGTATGATCCCTATATATGTTCTGAAATTCTCACCATCTGTGCTGTGCCTCACAATATTCTGAGAAAATGGCTTCAGCAGGAACACCAAGGGGAAGGGCCACACATCCCACCACCACTGGCAAGGTCAGCACAGCCACGTGCAGTTGAGAAGTCAGAGGGGGAACCACCAGCCACTGTGGGTGTAGACAGATGCAGACATGCAAAATATGCCCTCGCACTAGCCAAAAGACAAATGGATAGCACACAGGTTAACCACCTAAGGGACTAAAACCTTCATCCTATGCACATGCGTACAGTGACATTGATGCCAGGAAATGCTGACAACCTTTACTTATCCATATAATGGATATGTACTGCTAGCATCACACTGAGTCAGGCCCAAATTAAAACTATTGCATCTTCCAGACTTCCAGGGTAACTGCTGAACCTGGAATAGGTGAAGGAAAATAAATGTCTAGGAATACAAATGAATGCCTTATCCTTGCATACTGTTAATTGCTAATGTAAGTAAGTATAATGTGGGTGATTTTTACAGCAATGACATCAGTATGTGACAGCACTGACATGTTACTACATGTGCTCTCTATCAACTAATAGATCTCATGCAGCAAAGATTCGCACATTTATACCTCTCAAATATACAAATTTTAACACAGAATGTCCAGAGTTTGGCCTCATAGTTTTCTAATGGCAAATCATTACAGAGTAAAGTTAGAAAATGCTGACAGACATTTCCATTTCAGACTTCACATCCCTCAGAAAAATTCATGGTAATGCAAAACCTGTTATTCTATCAACTTTCTACATTTGTAAGACCAAAGTATTTTAAAAATGTTCCTGTTTTGGGCCTTTGTTTTACTTTTATTTATGACTTGGTCTATCTTTGTTGGTCGATGAGTTTGAGAGGGAATATACACATTACAAAGCCCTGTAAGAAAGGAGTACAATTTGCAAAAGAACATCAGAAACACATATATAATAAGCACTTACTCAGCTATGCACCCTGGACATAAAAAAAGACTTGTGTGTCACTGAGTCCAAAAGAGAGAAAATCAAGGGATGTGTTACAGTTGTCATCATTTGCACAGAGTATTGTTTGGGGGGGGGGGGGGCAAGGCTGACACAAAAGGTGGTAAGTGAGTTGTGAGTAAGAAAGGCATACAGGCAGACATCTGGATAAAGTATCAAATGGTCACTAAGATACAATGAGATGTAAGACACACAACTGACCCTTGTAACTGTTTTGTGTGTGTGTGTGTGTGTGTGTGTGTGTGTGTGTGTGTGTGTGTGTGTCTGCAAGAACACATCCAAACTGTGTATTAGGTCTGCATCCTTGTATATTTCAGCTGTACATGGTAGAGGTGAGAGTTCGTCATTATCCCTGACTGTGAGAACTGGCTCTGCCAGGAGTTGCACTGGCACACCCATGCCCACGGTCAGATGCACTGCTGCTACCTGAACATGACTAATGTCTTGCTGGACAAGGTCTCCTCATAAGTAGCCCCAGGACCATGACATCATGGCCTACCACATCTGGGTGTGAACACTTCAACCACTGAGGGAGCAGTGGAAGAAATGCTATTATGGGAGTGTGATCAGGCACAGCCACATTGGCTAACATCAGAGGATGCTGCTGACCTATGTCCCGATGGTTACTGTCTTTGCAACAAATGAAAGACCGCCCACTCCATCATGTCATTCATTTGATCCATTGAATTGGCAACACAGTGTAGGCAGTCATGCATATCAGCTTGTGTCACATAAATAACCATAAGCATAAGGCCCTATTGGAAATTGCCTGTACCTCCATGACATTGCTAAACATACTTTGTGGCATATAAAGACACACCAGGATCAGGTGGATGGTAGACAGCAATCCTCCTCCAAACACCTGTAACAGCCAGAGCCAACTGGAACTGAAGCCAGAGTAACCACCCTACCCTCATCAGGTGTCTCACCCTCCACCTGTGTAATATGTGAGGGCTCACTGGAATAGCCATGCATAGACTTACTGGCAGTGTCTGATGGAAGTACAGGGGATAACTGAATGTCAATGTCAGTGTCAGATTCAACTTCTGCACCCCTGACTGTGCCTCTGTTTGGCCAACATCACCATCAGAGTTTGAGATGCTCTGAATTCAAGTGATGAGTCCTACACTTTCACTGTCAGGATCACCTGTGATAATAAGGAACAAACACAGGAAAGAAATTAATACCTACACTACAGTTTATTATATGCTAACAAACTAACATTGGTGCCACTATCACAGATGATACAGCAATACACACATACTCATGACACCCACCATTTAAATATGGATGAATGCATATTTCTGCCAAATGCTCATCAGTGCTCAAAATGTTTGGCTTACCACATGCAGATGACTCCACACTTGGTAGGGACGATGGTCCTGGAAGACGTTAAGCAAAAGGTAAGGACGCCATCCTCACAATTCCAATAATACAGGGGGACCAACTTTTGACTTTATATGTCCATTAACAATACTTTTAAATGAAACTTAGCTGACACATCCACTCAAAGCCCATGTGTAATTAACCAGAATGTTTTGTTAACTATATCAGTTTATCAAAAGGTTTCCCTCCCCCTAAAAAATTGTTAAAACAACTGAACTGCTACTTTCAGTATTTTACTATACAAGACCATGTTAAAAATTGACATATGTAAGCTTACCTAAAAACTCATCATGGGACATACTTGTCCTTTCTGAAACATCAGCACCAACATCAGTCACATGCTGTTGTGCACTTTCCCACTGAGCTCTCTGGATCTCTGACATTTGATCAGGAACTCTTCCTCTGGTGTCGGTTCTGGTTGTTTAGCAGCCCCACTCTGTAGCTATCTGTCCATGGTTCACTACAGCTACTCTCCTCCAGGCTGATGTAGTCATATCAGTGGCTGTGTGACGCATCTGATTACTGTGCCCCTGTACAGTATAGATGTTGTTCACTATTTGGTTCCAAATCTGCATTCTGCCAGACATATCCCCACGTCCTCTCTCAAGCAGAAAAGCACCATGTCGCCTAAATGCCTGGATAATTACATCATTAACATCATCATTAATAATTACATCAGTAGTCAGGAAGTCCTTATACATGGCACACCTCATCATAAAAGGGTTATCATCCAGGAAAAAAGAGGTCATTGTTCCCCTCTACTCGACACTCATTAGACCCATTATAGAGTACAACACCCCTTTTGGAATGTACCTCACAAGAGATCTGCAGCA
This sequence comes from Protopterus annectens, assembly GCF_019279795.1. NCBI lineage: Eukaryota > Metazoa > Chordata > Ceratodontiformes > Protopteridae > Protopterus > Protopterus annectens. Next base: position 932,891,687 of record NC_056726.1, read on the forward strand.
GCTGGAAAGGCCACAGAAGTACCTCACAAAGAGGATTACTGGTCTCAAACAAATACCCTACACTGACTGTCTCAAAAAACTCCAGCTTTGCTCCTTAGCATATCGCCTACTCCGAGGTGATCTCTGTCTAACATATAAAGCTATGTCAAACCCAGAGCTGTTGGACATGCTACATATAAGAAATCCCAATCCCTCAGAGCTAAATGCTGTAGAGACCCAAACCTTGTCACCACAATAAACAGGACATGCTGGAGGGATAGATTCCTGTCCCAGAGACTTCCCATACTCTTGAACAGGCTACCCATCTGTGTCAAGCAAAGTTCTTCATTAGCACTCTTCAAGAAAAATCTTGATGAGTGGATGGGAAATAGGAAATACACCCCGGAGATCACTTCTGTGTCTCTGCTCAACAGTGGCACAGGATAATAACTTTCTTGGGTTGCGTAAGCCAGGGAACCTTGTTGGCTAGGCTTACGTAGGCCCTTGGGCTGATAGCCTAGTACCTACCTATGAACCTATGAACCTATTCTCAGGGTCACTGAAAGGGTGTTTGCAGGAATTGAGATGCTTGAGTGTGATAATCCCAGGTGACATAAAACAAAAATGAAGAATACTTCACATAAGTATCACATAAGTAAAAGTCATACTAATATTATTTTTTTCAATATTACCCAGTGGAGAAACACAAAACTTCAAATATTATTTATTATGTATTTATTTATTTGACATTTGTTGACTGGGTTAGTCTGACTGGGCAGCAACCCTTTTTCAGTTGAGGCCCAAGGAGAAAAGCTCCAAAAAGTACAAGTAACAAAAGTGATCACTTAACAGAGTTATAACTAAAATTACAATAATTGCGATATGTATGAGATGTATGTTGAAACAATATGCTAGAAAATGGTCATTAAATTACAAACATAATACAGTGCAAAGTTTCATACATTAGTAAGCAGAATGCAGAAAATATAGATGTTTGTAAAACAAAAATTAACAAATATATAAACAGGAGATATTACAATATAAAAGGTTATGTGGTTGTAACATATCACATTCACACACAAACCAAGGTTTGATCCAAAACAATGAAGAATAATAAGAGTAAACCTGTTTAAAAAAAGATTTTTTGATTGTGTCAACACACACAAGGAACTTGGCTCCCCCACCCCCAAATCAACAGGCAGATTTCAGTTTGTACCAAGCAAGGAATAGCACATTGGTCAATTGTTGAAAGTGCTTTCAAAAAATTCTCACAAAATGTGTACACATTTTCAACAGAAAAGTCATTTTTATATGAATGCCAGTCACCTTTACCTGTGCCCAGCACTCCCTTACAGGTGTCTATGGGCCATCTTAGAAGCCTAACACCCCCGTGTCACTGACAATATAGGATGTTTACATTTCACTGAAATAACATAAAAGAGCATAAGATAAACAGCTGTAACAATAACACTTGTGGTGAAAGTTACTAAGGTTGTGTGTCTGAGAAAGTAAAATGCCCTGACAAAAATGCCTGTTCCATCAGTAAACATCTAAGAAGTGCAAACAGAAAAAAGTTGCATTTTCTAATACTCATATATAAAAAAATATTTTCCTAGGAACATGTGAGCAAATCTAGTATGTAACTGAAACATTCAATCATACCTTATCAAGATCAGAAGTCTTTTATGCATGTAAATCCAAATTAATAGCAGTCTTCTTCAGTGTTGCCCACATATACAACTTTCCTCACCTTCAGGTTTCCTAGCTACACAGTTACCTTTTCATAGTGCAGATTCAGGCCTGTGAGCATGGCAAAGATGCAAATGAGGCATGAACTCATTAGAATTCATAGAGTCATAGACTGTTCTAAGCTAATGACCTGGGGAGGGTCCTTTCCCAGCCTAGCTGACATTTCCCGAAAGAATAATATCCTGCATCCAAATGGACCTTGAAGACCAGGCATTTATAAGCAACCTCTGTCCATAAAGGACATGGGTGCCAGGCTCATTCTAAATTTCCTTTTTCTCATCCACTTGTCTTGGTTGTGCTTAAACTGGGCAATAGATCAGCTCAGCTTCATATGGATGGAAAGCCTGTTCCATATGAAGGGCAGTCTCTGGGACACATATCTGACTCTCCAGTATGTTATGTTTAAGTCACAGACAAAATTCAGGTCCCTAGACCTTGTATTTCAGGTACTGTTTGATTTACAAATATGAAGGAGATTGAGTTCATAGGTTCATAAGGTTATAGGAGTGTACTAAGCTAATGGCCCTGGACCCTTTACTAGCTTAGCCCATAGAAGTGCCCTAGCATTATGCCACCCGATGTTATTTCCCAGTGCCTGTATCAAGTAGAGTCACTGGAGTGATCCCTTGGGTGAACTTTCTATTACCCGTCCACTCATTAAGATTTTTGTTGAAGAGGGACAGTGAGGTGCTCTGCTTGACATGTATGGGAAGTCTGTTCCAGAGCATGGGCAGTCTCTGGGTTAGGAACTTGTCCCTCCAGCAAATTCTGTTGATTGTGGTAATGAGGTTGAGGTCTCTGGAGCATGTGGTGCGGAGGGATTGGGATTTCTTTAGATTTAGCATTTCTAACAGAGCTGGGTCAGACATGGCTTTGTAAGTCAAGCGGAGATCACCTCTAAGTAGGTGATATGAGACAGAGAATAGCTGGAGTCTTTTGAGTCTGTCTGTGTAGCACATGTGTTTAATACCTAGGATCCTCTTCATGAGGTATTTCTATGGCCACTCCAGCTGCTGCAGGTATCTAGTGAGGTACATGCCGAATGAGGCATTATACTCGATGATTGGTCTAATGAAGGAAGAGTAGAGAGAGACAACCTCTTTCTTTCCGGATGCAAAACCCTTGGTAATGAGATGTGCCAAAAAGAAGGACTTTCTGGCCACAGTGGTAATGTGGTGGTAGAAGGAGAGGTTGCTGTCAGCCAGCATCCTCAGATATCACCTTCAGTGTTCAGTGGGCTGCCATCGATGTGGTAATTAGTGGGAACTGAGTTTTTACCAAAGAGGATGACGCCACATTTTTTGGGTTAAGCTTAAGGTCATGATTTTTACACCAGTCATTGGTCTCAGTGAGGCTTTTCTGTAGGATGTCTGCATCACTTGGGGAGTTAATAATAGCTCCCAGATTACAATCGTCTGTGAACTTGGTCAGCCAGAGTCCCTTTGTGTTGGCCTGGACTTCTGAGAAATAGATGCCGAACAGGAGAGGACCCAGGACCGATCCCTGTGGGACTCCACTCGTGACTGGTTGGCAGTCTGACTTGGAGTTTGCTACTTTCACACTGTATGTTCTGTCTGTGAGCCAGTTGCAAACCTCCTAGTGATATAGGGGTTGATGCCTAGTTTGGTGAGTTTATCAATAATTCCTGAGTGTGGAATGGTATCAAAGGCCTTGGCCAGATTGAGGTAGGCTGTATGCACTGCCTTACATTCATCCATAGCCCTGGTGACTGACTCAAAGAACTCAACCAGGTTGAGCAGGCATAATCTCCCTTTCACAAAGCCAAACTATGTGGGATCCAGAGTTTGGAGATTTCCTATATCTTTGTTAATCAGGTCCATAATGATGCGCTCCATAGCATTACATATCAGACTCAATCAGGCTAATGAGGTGATAATTCCCATGGTCTGTAGTCACTCCCCCTTTGTGGAGAGGGATGACTGTAGCAGTGCGCCATTTGGTAGGGACAAAGCCTGAGGTGAGACTGTGACTGAACAGGGCACACAGATATGGTGCCAGTTCGCTTTTTAGTTCATGTAGAACACAGGCAGGGATATTAATGGGTCCCATGGAAGCTATATTATTGTCCTTGGACAATGCAGCTTTAACCTGTGCTGCAGTATCCGGTATTGTGATTGGTCCTTTGGGGGGGGGGGGGTAAAGTTGGCACTGAATCTGTTGGCTAGTATGTTGGCAATATCTGTTGGCTCAGTATAGGAGGTACCATTATGCAGTAATTCAGAGGAAATATGGGTATTGCCGTGGCGGTTCTTGATATAACTATAGAAGGTTTGGGGATGCCTTATAAGCCTGGTTCTGTGTAGCAGGTGGAAACATAGTGCAAACATTCCCTCAGTGTTTGTTGGTAATGATTACTGATATTGAGAAGGAAAACACAACAGCAGTTCAGACTCCCTTACCTGCAGTGGCTGTGTCACCCAGGTTACACTTACAAAGTGTAGAAGTAATTGTTTTCACATTTTAAAGGGATGTAAGCAGTACACATTTCTCATTTTCTTTTCACTTATAGCTTAACTCCTCTGCCTTTGTTGAAAACTGTACACTATTATGTAATATCCTCATACATTTAAAGGAAAATGATAAAAAATGCGCTACAGACTGCATATCTGATATTACAACTCAGATACGAGAAGCATTAACACAATATAGAGAGAAGTCAGAGCTGCATTGCTGCAAACAATACTCATAAAGGGTTGTGTGATCAGCCATTGACTAGATATGTTATTAACACATGTACAAACAAATAAGAATGTACAAGTGTTATATGTCTTGTTAATACTGTGTATGAAAAGGGAATTGAATGTATGTGCAATGGTTTGCATTCCTGCTGCAAAGCTGTTTCTGTGTCAAAGAGGGATAAGGCACCCTTACTGTGTTTTGTAGATTCATTAGTCTGACAGTTCAAATCCAGAACTGTGTAAAATCTATAATGTGTACTAAAATATATATTGTAATGTTTATGTTTTTTTTTTAATATTAATATTTGCATGGCGAATGGCTTGGCACAACCACTGTGAAACGGTTAAATCAAATAAATATCATGTAACATATTTCTGTGATAAAGACTGCATAAATTACATCTGTGAATCAAGTGTATGTATAGTACACCTGGTAAATGTGATTGGGTCTATATCAGCATTTTGAAAATGTAAAAGGTCGAATCACTAAATGTCGAACTGAAATAATTGACCTATTAAATTTTTGAATGCTGATTAAAAAAAACTAAAAAAAAAAAACCTAAAGGGTGTAGGCAGGGGGGCAAGCCCCCCCTGCACCCCCCACACCCCCCACAACTTAAATATGTAAACTCTGAGACCGCACTACATTAAGGTAAATGGAAATCTCCCCTTATGGAGATTTCCATTTACCTGTTTGACGTTCTGCCCTTTCGGCATTCTCAATGCGACAATATCAAATTTGATATTGTCAGCATTTGAGATACTGATAGGGACCCATGTGATCAGCTACACAGTATATACTATCTGTTGATTATGGTTAAAGTCCCACATTTATCTTTTAAGGATGAAACCTAATAAACACTTCTTAGAAAGATAATACAAGGTGGGCTTTGCCTGTCATGTTTGCATGCCGCTCATCTTTGTGCAACCATGGTCTAATGGCCTACACAAGAAGGAGACATTTTCAATTTGAAAAAGGATATATTGTTCCATCTTTTGCTTACTATCACACAAACCCGCTAAACAGCATTGTGCGATGGTCGGTAACCTTCCATAACACTGGCAGGTCTAGAGCACCTGCAGACGAGACAGACAGTAGTCAGTTTCAAAGTGGATACATTGTTGCATCTTTTGCGTACCATCATGCAAACCCACTAAATGGTGGTGTGCGATAGTAGGCATCCACAACGTCTGCAGGTCCAAAGCACCTGCAGAGGGGAAGCAGACAGTAGACAATTTCAAAATGGGTTCATTGTATCATGTGTTTATACCATCGCACAAACACGTTAAGCAGCATTGTGCGGCAGTGAACACACATACATAGTTGTGAATGGGAAAATATATGGCTGTTGCTAGTTGCTCCTCTGGCAGCAGTTGTAAGTTAAGGGTTATACTAAAGGTGAGTCTGGGTTCTATCTTAGCTAAGGCCAAATTTTTTCTTACTGATGTTCCACTTTACTTTATTTTAAAATTAACAGTACAAAACTACTTACATATAGGAATAACCATCTATAGCAGGTGTGTTTAGCATACACAGGATATCAGAGATGTGTTGCATGTGTAACTGCGGGTATCAGTACATTAATGGTTCTAAAACTACACATTTATTTTCTGAACTTTAATGACACACACATTAATGATTAAACATGTAACTCTTTAATGTATATGTATAACTAATGTGCAGGTCTGACAAGCAAGGTCTCTGTTGCAATGAGCACTCTGCACAGTAATGACTGTAAAAAATACACTTGTACCAAACTTTTCCTGTGGCAACTGGTATAAGTTAATGATCACAATTCAGGTAAGCCAGGGTTCTCATGTAGCACACTCCCAGTTTTATTAATTCTTGCCCACTCAGTTTTAAAAGGTATAAAACAATGTAAAGAAAGAAAATTATAAATAATACATATGTATAGAATCAGAGCTCATATGAATTATATGTGTGACTGAGGGTATAATGACAATTGTGTTTCTGTCATTATAATTGTCTTTTCTGGTCTTGTATGGACATCAGACATCAATGATACTGGTATAAAAAAGTAACGAACCAGTCGACCACAGTGTAAACGGAACTGACAATAAGGCACAGACCAGAGCAATGCAGGTATAAAATAAAAGCATTTATTCCAAATGAGCACACCGACTGAGCGCTTTCACCAGGTAAACTGGTTTCTTCAGAGTCATACAAAACACACCCAGCAAGTTGTTCTTAAATACTCACTAATTTCACAATTAAGTAATCAGTCAATCAAATCTCACTCATAAAAGAAGCCTTGACACAAACTCAAAATTAGAAAAAACCTCTCAAAGTATTAAACAGTGCAAAACACAAAAAACAACCAATATAAAAAATAAAAAATAAAAAACATATGTATATATGTATACTCATGTGAGAAGGGTCTACACATAAATTAATTTAAATGTGTATATAGAACTACAACGACCTAAAAAAATATGTAAAAATATATAAATATATATGTGTAAATAAATATGTATATAATATGTATATGATATCATTATATTAACTTCATTTAACATTGTTTGGTGGTCTTCAACATTTCAGGCAATTTTTATGTTAGCATAGTGTTAGTTCATTGGAATACACTACAGAGCACTATATTTAGCATTTATGGAACAGGCTGTTTAACTAGATTCTAGCAGTCTGTATTAGTATTTATCATATACATATTATATACATATTTATTTACACATAGATATTTATATATTTTTACATATTTTTTTAGGTCATTGTAGTTCTATATACACATTTAAATTAATTTATGTGTAGACCCTTCTCACATGAGTATACATATATACATATGTTTTTTATTTTTTATTTTTTATATTGGATGTTTTTTGTGTTTTGCACTGTTTAATACTTTGAGAGTTTTTTTCTAATTTTGAGTTTGTGTCAAGGCTTCTTTTATGAGTGAGATTTGATTGACTGATTACTTAATTGTGAAATTAGTGAGTATTTAAGAACAACTTGCTGGGTGTGTTTTGTATGACTCTGAAGAAACCAGTTTACCTGGTGAAAGCGCTCAGTCGGTGTGCTCATTTGGAATAAATGCTTTTATTTTATACCTGCATTGCTCTGGTCTGTGCCTTATTGTCAGTTCCGTTTACACTGTGGTCGACTGGTTCGTTACTTTTTTCTACGTGGATTCCTGTATTGGAGTTGGTGTTTTGATTTAATGATACTGGTATAAACAAGGACCTTGTCAGATCACACACATACATGGTTAACCCCTCGCTCTGTCATGTCTATTTATATATAATTAATGAGCACATCCGGTAAGCACTTTGTCTCTGTCAAGGATGAAATATCACCTATGTGGATGCATATGTTTTGTCTGTTTTGCATAGGTTTGAATCCCACATTGTTCAAATTAATTTTATCAGTTTGCAAAGCCCACAAAATGGGTCAGGTCATAAAATATATGCCTCCAATTATGCCTGCAAATTTAAATCAAATAATAGTTAAAGCAGCAACCTACCCATAAACTAATACCACCTATAGATGAATGTTACTATTTCAAACACTGCTTTCCTCTATGTTTGGCACTGTTGCTCTTCACTTAACATCATGCAAACCTGGTTGGCATGGTTGTTCAGGTTTGTGCACTAGCATTAAATGAGATAACATGTTTGACCTGAATGGACATGTCTGGAGCTAGAAGGAAAGATGCCCAATTTAGGGCTCAAAGTTGGGGTGTGGAGAAGTCCTGAATCTTTATTGGACTCCTTGTAAAACACTACAGCTGAAGGCTGCTGCAGGGGGTCTATACAGTGTCTCAGTATAAATCTGAGGTGTGGAATCGTCTGGGCAAGGCTGTCTCCACTGTGATTGGCATTCCACAGTCTGGACAGTAATGCAGGCACCACTATAATGACCTCAAAAGGCACAACTAGGATACATTCAACCAGTGGCTGGATGAGTTTAGGACTGCTGACTTCCCACATTTGTGTAAGTATACAGATAATTTAAATTAGAAACTGTATATATATATATATATATATATATATATATATATAAAATATCCAAGATTGGTATGCATAATGCTCTTCTCTTTTTTCACCTTTTTACTCTATAGCCACCCAGAAGATGATAGTGAACAGGGTAGCCCATGTTGATCATATAGAATAGGAAACAAGGGGTATGCATGCAGTGCAACTTAAGTATTATTTTATCTAAAGTATTGCTCTTCTATATAGTAGTAGCAAATTAAACATGCGTATTTTAACTGTAAAATCAAGCATGCATGCATCAGTCTGTAGCACGATCCAACTGTAGAAGTTAATTGTAATACCTCATTCAGATGTTGTGGGTCCAAATCCCACAAGTAAGAAATATATTGTAAAATTATTTAAAAAGATTACATAATAATTTCAACAAAATTGGTATACATGACATGCTGTTTAATTAATCTGTATTATTTGATCAAGCATATGTGCAATATATGCATATTGTAAGGATTACATGGCTCAGTCATCAGTTACAGTCTTTATTTGTTAAAAAGTATATTTAATGTAGAAGTATAAATAAATTATTTATATTGTACTATTTTATTGTATTTCACATATGATGGTACAAATTATTTTTTTTTTTGTCTCTTACTCGAACTCATATCTCTCTTTTTATTTTTGTATGTGTAGTCACAACATGTTGAGGTCATGAGTTCTGACAAATCACAAAATACTTTACAGCACAGGAATGTAGGCTAAACACTGAGGCTCAGCCTCCACCAACTCCACTGGCTGCTGCACCAACACCCAGCACATTTGGGACCCAATCTTGCAGTACTGCCTCTGCAGCCCCTGCACTATGTGAGCCCTCTACATCAGGTAGCCAAAAGTCATGACAGAGGTGTTGATTTTGTCAAATGCCAGGAGATGCCAGGCATGGTGCATGAGGTCATGTAAAACATCATCAGTGCTGGATGGAGAGGATGCTCTCTGGAATGGTGTGAAAACAAAGACATCAAGCACTCCAACAGCAAGCTGAGTAAGGGGACTGCAGGTGAGGACTAGATTCTCACTGTCCCCATGTTTGACAGGCATGGGCATCTGATGTCACCTCCCTATCCCCAGTAATGGTGTCCCCCAACCTGTCATGTCCCTCATCATCCCTGTCTCTTGTCTTGGTTGTCCTGTTTATCTGCATCTGCTTCCTCAACTACCTTACTTACCTGACACAGAAATACCTCCATCCCTTACCCAACATTCCTCTGTTACTGAAATAAAAACTCATAAAGGACACTTGTCCCAAAAAATATTGTCCTGTACATTTTATTTATTTATTTTACATTTCTTTATTGGAAAAGTCTTACTGGACAAAATGTCCATTTTCAGTAGAGGCCTGTGGAGAAAAGCTCCACATTTATAAATAACAGTACAGTACATGTACAATGTACAGATACAAATGATGATTAAATCTCAGACATAAGCACAAATGAAAAATACATGTCATACATTTCAGTAATGCAATCATATAGTCTAAGTAAGGAGAAAAAGAATAGCAGTACTGTGACTGAAGGTAAAAAAAAACAAGCAAGTTAAGTATACATATGTTTAGTAGGGTATACTATTCAAATACAAAAATAACTGGTTGCCTGCCTGGCTCTTCATCCAATGGCATGGTGTGGTTACATAGCTCTCCACTTTGCACGTCATTCTGGATAGACTTGATTCAGTGCAATTGGGTATACAACACGACTACATTGTTATTAGCCATCTTTGTTGAGGTGACAGTCCAAATGCAGCCAGTATTCTTATACGTTTTTATTTTACAATGTTGAAGAAAAGGATGGCTTTGGTTCTTTCCTACCTCCCTCCTGCACATGACTATATTGCTTCCATTTGTTCTTCCCCACTCCTTGCTCCCTATTTCACCACTTTCCTATCTACCTCATTTTCACACCTTTAATCTGGTCAGAAATAGAATAACACCATGTACGTATGTAATAATTAAATGAACCACTAACGGGAAAGAAACAGTGCTGAGATATTTAAAATTACTGCTTTTAATACAACTTTAAATATGACTGCAAAACATAAAAACTTAAAAACATTCGCAATACAGAGAAACCACATAAGTGCTTTCATCCAATAATATGAAGTTTATCAGATTTCCCTCTTACCATAGGCTTAACATTTAAATACCTTTACAGAGCGTTCCCATTCGTCAGTGCATACACATCCTCAGTTTCGTCATACATTCATTCACAAAAAAGCAAATACCCCAACTGATACAATTTCTCTATTAAACAACATAACATTCAGTACAATAAATTAAACAATTCTTAAAAATCATTTATTTACTACATTTGTAGTGCTTTTAATATTAAAATACATGTTATAGAACTTTGCATGTTTAGACTTGGCCACTGATCCGCACCAAGACAGAGCTGCCATATTAGTTCTTTTTTTTTTAACTGAAGTGATAAAGGTCCAGTCCATCTCATTTGGGATCACCTGAACTATAACCATATATCCAAATGTATGTTCTTAAAATTCATTTGTATGCGTCGCCAATGCATTGTTCAAGTTTTTCTTTCTTATATTATATTCACTTTCATACACTCTATCATTTTATTGTACGGTTGGTCTTACCAACATAAAAACTTGAACAGTTATTGCATTTAGCCACATATATGACCCCTTTTGACTCACAATGATATTTACTTTTAATCTGATATTCCATTCCTTTTACACTAAAGGTTTTATCCACTGTCATGAACTTACAATGATGGGAAAACCCACATTTCCTCATTCGCCTTGTCCCTTTTTTACTTAATTATTACATTGTCTTTCCTAAATCTCTAAAATTAAGTCCCCTACAATATAACATCACAGGTTTTTCACCAGCCTTACTTATAAGTATCCTATCTTTAATAGTCAGTGGCCAGTTCTTACTTAAAATTCTTTTTATCATAACATGTTCATAATGATAAGTAGTGACAAAAAGTTCTGTAAACTTTTGTTAATTACCAGATCCATATTTCCACTTCCACTCAACTGCAAATCAATTGTTTGTGTGACATCATCCTCCAACAAACACTACTTATTTAAAATCAGTTTATAATCCCCCCTACATCTTTTACTCACAATTTCTTGTACTAATTCATCCAACAAATCATTTGGGTATCCCCTTTTCCTAAACATAACCTTTAAATGGGAACATTCCTCAAAAAAAAAAGTCTTGCACCATAGTAATCATCCAGTTTGTCCTCACCAGTTGCCCTTTAATGACAGAACATTTTTGATGTACTGGATTCATACTAGTGAAGTGCAAAAAGTATTTGAATAGGTCTTCCTCCTGTGTATTTTAGAAATGTATCCATTATTTAACTTATCCTTCTCCTGTATATTTTAAAATATATCTATTATGTAACCTATTCTTAATTAATGAAACATCCAAATACAATATTTTCTCCACATCCATTTTATATGTATGTGATGGCTGGTAGAGATGGGTGAAGACTGCCAACCTAGCAAAATACATTTGTCAATATGAATGTTGAAATACAAGCTTATTTTCTTAAATGAAAGATTGTGCTGTGAAATGCTTAACTTAAAACAATGTGGCAACATTGCCCTCTGCTGTAAAGAAAGCTAAGTCAAGCATTTCTTGTTGGTCCTTTGAAATTAAAATTATTTCATGACTGCCTTTGATGTTTACTATTTGGCTCTGGCCAGGCTAGATGAAGGCTTCCTGCCTATTGTTTTAAGGCTAAAGTTAATGAATTTACATGTGGAATGTTCTTTATTGCTTTGGTTTCTGCCTAAGTGTAAAAGAATGTAAATGCAGTTTCTGTTAGCCTGGGAACACCACGAAAGTGTGAAATGATGTAATGTTTTATCAGAACTGTATTTTCAATTTAAACAGAGGGGACCAGAAGGCATTAAGCCTTTTTGTCTTGATCATCCAACTCACAGCACTCTGCCTGTTGTCTTATGTAAGTTATCTTAGATTTGTGTTTTCTTTTAGGAACAGCTAGAAAGATTAGACTAAGTGTTTTTCTGTGATGTCAGAATTGTACTACTGATTTATTTTAAGTATTTCTGTGTGATCTCTGAACTCTTGACTAGCACTGATTGTGTAGTAGAAAGTATTGTCTTGTAGTTTTATTTATTATTAAATATTTTAAAACCTTTTAATTGTGGCTGGTTTGTGTAGCAATAATTTAAGCTCTAGAGTACATTGCATATTTATAGAGTTTACTGTCCAAGTCACTCTAATAAGCCTTGACTGTTTAGTCGCATCTACCAATTGGATAAATAATATTGCACCGTAATGGGCACCCTTTTAAGGGCCATTGGGTAGCTAATAAGTATTAGTGGGTGGTGGCAAGTGGAACTACCATATAGTCTGGGAGAAAGGGGCAGATCTGGAGAAACTGTGCCAGTCTTCTCCAGGAGTGTCTATGTGGTTGTATAAACTCTTCTCAAAGTGTGTGTGTGTCAGCTACTTGGGCAGGGACACAAAGCACTGGTTGGACAGAAAGGGTGCTAGAGGTTTTCGCTTGCCCACTAGGCTGAGATATGGACCCTATAGCTGTGCCAGTGGGGAGTCTTATTGGGGACCTGGAGGGCAAGGGGGCGACCAGCCCCTGACTGATTGTGATCTGTGTGTGCTTTTAAGGGAAATTGCACTTTACTGTGTGTATTTGTTATCCTTTCCTCATATATGAGACTCCCTGTCAGGTGTTAGTGGTGAGGATTGAGGCTCCTTGATTGCTGGGCCAGGGCTCGAGCATCACATTTGTGGTGGCAGTGGTTGGGATATCCTCACATTTGTGTTTGGCAGCGGTGGGATATCCACATTACATATTAATTTGTTGGCAAATACTAATTGGCTTGTAGTGGTGTGGGTAGAGTGAATCATGTAGCTTGTGTACAATGAGCTGTGAAGGTGCTTTGTACTCTAAAACAGCCACGCAGTGAATACTCAGAGTTCAGATCACAATTGTTTTATTTCTTTTGTTAGCTTAGTTAGTCTGGGTGAGCAGGCAGCATGTCAGCAGAGGAGTATGGAAAGCTGACAAGGAGCCAGCTGGTGGCGATGTGCCAGGGTAGGGGACTGGTGCATGGAAACCTGACTAAGGCAGACCTGATTGCAGCCTTGGTTACAGCTGCATCAGAAAACAGCAACCAGGAGGACAATCAGGCTGGCAGTGGAGATATAATTCCTTTGGAGAATGGACAGCTTAACCTTTCTGCAGTGAACTTAAAAATCTAGCTGGAGCTAAAGAGGCTTGAGTTGGACTTGAGTTGGAGGCCAGGCATGTGGAATTAGAAGCAAATGAGAGACTGTGATGTTTGCAGGCTGAGGAGAATGAGAAACTGTTACGTCTGCAAGCTGAGGAACAAAAAAAGCAGAGGCAGCATGAGAAGGAGATGCTGACTCTTCACAAGAGTCATGAAAGTAATGGGGAAGGGATTAACTGGATCCCAGAAGCACAAAAGGTCAATCCTTGACACCTGTCTATAGCTATTAATAAATCATTGGAATTATATTCCAACCCATCAATCAGTTTTAAAAAAATTCCACGAATCCTTAATTATTTGTTTCATCTTTCAAATACAGCTTAAGCTTATTGTCTAAATGTTTGGCACAGGGTGGAGTAATAGAATTATGCCCATCCACAATAGCATGCATAGGCTGTTGTTCTATACTCTTATGCAATTATCCATTAATGAAGTAAATGGGGCATATCATAAAATTCATGAACAAATTAATCACTTATTGATAAACATATTGACCTTGACATGTATAACTTTTTGAATATGACAGCACCGGTGTCACTGATCATATTCAGTATACCTAAGAGAGTATATACTCCCTATCCATGCTATTGTGGATAGGCATAATTCTATTACTTTAGCCTGTGGCAAATATTTAGACAGTAAGCTTTAGTGGTATTTGAAAGATGAAACACAAATAGTTAAGGATCTGTGGAATTTTTTTAAAATTGATTGATGGGATGGAATATAATTCCACTGATTTATTAATAACAATAGATAACAAGTAACTTTATATGATCATTCTCTTGACCATATGGATTGAATGGATTGTTGATTTTTATTTTTTAATCTGAAGGGAGTCCCACAAGCTGAAGTGAATTTATATATGGAGCTCTTGGACTTGGTATTGAGTAATAATTATATTTTGTTTAATGGGAAATACTATATACAAAAGTGTAGAGTGGCAATGGATTCACCATGTGGGCTGTGTTTGCAAATATGGTAATGGCAGCTTGGGAACATAAGTTTTTGTTTCATAGCCAATTTAAAAACAATTTTAGATTATACATCCATTATTTGGATGATATTTGTATTATCTGGAAAGGGAATGGTGATGAGATGTTAGAGTTTATTACATATATAGGAAATCTGACTTTAGCTTTTACATATGAAATGGATGTGGAGAACATATCTTATTCGGATGTTTTATTTATGAAGGATATGTTATATAATAGACATATTGTTAAAATATACAGGAGGAAGACCTATTCAAACAGTTTTTTGCACTTCACTAGTATGAATTTGGTACATCAAAAATGTTCTGTCGTTAAAGGTCAACTGGTGAGGGCAACCTGGATGATTACAACAAAGCAAGATTTTTTGAGGAAATGTTCCCATTTAAAAGAACATGTTTAGGAAAAGGGGATACCCAAATGATTTGTTGGATGAATTAGTGCAAGAAGTTGTGAGTAAAAGATGGAGGGAGTTTTATAAACCCATTTTAATTAAGGAGTGTTTGCTGCGGGGGGGGGGGGCTGATGTTACACATGCAATTGATTTGCAGACGGGTGGAAGTGGAAATAGGAATCCAGTAAAAGACTTAAGTTTACAAGCACCTTTTTGTCACTGCTTATCGTTATGAACATGTTATCATAAAAAGAATTTTAAGTAAGAATTGGCCACTGATTAGTGAAGATAGGATACTTAGAAGTAAGACTGGTGAAAAACCTGTGATGGTATATCATAGAGGCCTTAATTTTAAAGAGATTTAGGAAAGGAAATGTCATAATAAAGTGAAAAAGGGACAGGGGGATATGAGGAAATGTAGGTTTTGCCATCAATGTAAGTTTATGAAAGTGGCTAAAACCTTTAGTATAAAAAGAATGGAACATCAGATTAAAGGTAAATATAATTGTGAGTTAAAAATGGTCATATATGTAGCGATGTGCAATAACTTTTCAAGTTTTTATGTTGGTAAGACAGACCATAAAATAAAAGAGAGAGTGTATGAACATGAATATAGTATAAGAAAGAAAAACTTGAATAATGCATTGGCCAAGCACATAAATAATTTTTTTAGATATACATGTAGATATATAGTTATAAATGAGGTGATCCCTAATGAGCGGGGTACCTTTAACACTTCAGTTAAAGAAAAAGAAACTAATATGGCACATCTGTCTTGATGCAAATCCGTGGCCAGGTCTAAACGAGCAAAATTCTATAACCTGTATTTTAAAATTAAAAGCACTACTAACGTAGTAAATAAATGATTTTTAAGATTTTTTTAAATTTTATTGCATTGAATATTATGTTGCTTAATAGAGGAATTGTATTAGTAGGGGCATTTGATTTTTTGTGAATGAATGTATGATGAAAATGAGGGTGTGTCTCCACTGACCAATAGGAATGCTCTGTAAAGGTATTTAAACATTAAGCCTATGATAAGAGGGAATTTCAATGAAATTCATATTATTGGATGAAAGCGCTTATGTGGTTCTCCTGTATTATGAATGTTTTTAAGTTTTTACATTTTGTGATTTTAAATATTTCAGCACCATTTCTTTCCCAGACATGCTTCATTTCATTTTTATAGTTTGTCAGTGGATACCCAATACCACACACATAGCAGAGTTTGGCATAGCGAATCAATGCCAAGCAAAGGTGAATGGCTTTTCACATCCAGTGGCATGGTGCAGTTACCTCCAAGCAATGCTACTTAAACCAGCTACACTAAGTAAGCATACAGTTAAAGTAGGATAAAGACACATATTAAAAATTTCATTTAAGTAACTATTTAATTTAGCCTGATGACTGTATCAATATGTAACTCCATGGATTTACTGTTGGCATAAATCTTGAGTACTGTTTGTTTTTATGCAGTACTTTTCTGTATTTATTCCCTCTCACATTTCAAATAATTATCATGTTTGTTTGTGTCTTTCAGCTTTTCCCGGTTAGGGGTCGACACAGTGGAACTCCGGTCCACTAATGATTGGTAGTTGATTTTTACGTGCCGAGTTACCAGCCCTAACGCACAACCTTCAACGAAGGTACGCCCATTCACACGTCTCCACGCAGAAGATGCTCTAGCTGAGAATCGAACCGGACAGCGTCTTTACTGTGAGGCGACAATGCTACCACAGCACCACCACCGCGGACCAAATAATTATCATGTAATTACTTAAATACATATTTAAAATGATTTCACACAGTTGGTTTCATTTTCTTTATCATCTGAGCACAAAATAAGAAATCAGTGCTCTTATACCTGCTGCCACAGAGTCAGCAGGTGTGTTTGTTATACTCAGTAATATCCAAAGTGCTGACTGACATGCATCTTCACTTAGCGTATTTGTGCAAAGGAAAGTAAAACAATCAAAATCTCATAAGTTTATCAATGATGCAGAGGCCTGCATTTGCTCATTGCTTAACTAAGTGAAAATGGAGAAGGCAGTATAATTTTTTAAGGTTTGACAATTTATGACACAGCCTTTCCAGTATGAGCTATTTATGAACATCATAGTATCTGTTAGGTGAGTCTCCCATAACCAGTATGGTTAAGTGCTTCTCTAGTTCAAGTAGAAGTCCTTAAATGTGTATCTTACATGGACAAGCACTTTGCCACCGATGATGCAAACCAGATGCTCAGTGGTGCACTATGGAATTTGCTCATTAGCATATTTTACTTATGTTTACTGGCCAATTAGTTTTCATCCCATTAAAATCCATTTAAAAATACAGCCAAAGGGAAGGCACTTTTTAATGACTGAACACATATTTACACTGTAGACATGTGTTACCTGCATCCATGCACTTGAAACTTGGTATCTCAGAACATGTTTCCAAAATATCAACTACACAACAAAAATGAATACAGAAATGCTTGTACAAATGTGGACATCAATTATTCACAAATATGAATACTCAATATGATCACAAAAAATGTGTGTATCTGTATGTGACAATTTAAGTGTGTAATGTATATAACACACTGTGGAAAATGTCTCAATTCAGCTACATAGATTCCTGACAGCTGTTTCCATATAGTTTGTATAGCTAAAGTATACCTGCACATTGGAAACAGAATGGGAAGTACTACATCCACACTTTGCACACCACTCTGAAAACAGGATATGTCAATCACATCATATAATGATATAATTTATAAAGACAACTTTGACAAGTCAAATACATACTTTACTGATATCACAGTCATCACTTAATGTGTTTTGTAGCTTGGAACATAATAATTACATGTGTAACAGAGTAGCACAGCAGCCGCATTTTGTATGTGTGTGTGTGCATAGTCAGAGGGACATCAGTCTGTATCCTACTGTCATCAATCCAGTACCCTGCAGAACTTTAGTGTCTTGGCAGTTTGACATGGCCAGCTATCCATTTCATACAGGCCACCTAGCATCTTCTCCCAAACATCTAGTGGTGATGTCATCCACTATAAATTGTCCAGCAGCAGTGTAAAAATCAGACTTTTGCTGTGGCACTTGTGTTAAATATGGAGTTCTCTAGTCAATGTACTTTGGAAGGGGTTCAAATCTCACTACACTCAACTGTTGTGTTTGTGTCTAGTCAGAATAGAGTAACGGTTCCTGCAGTTAGCAATACAGTCCTATGGAGTACATATATTTTGACAGTTGTACATGACTACACATCCATTTGATTCAGGCCTCCCAAAACCTTCACTCAAGCATCCAGTGATGATGTAATCCATTATAAATTGTTCAGCAGCAGTATAAAAGTTAGATTTATGCTGTGGTGCTTCAGTTAAATACTGAGTTCTCTAGTCAGCAACTTAGGTAGACATTTTAGTCTCACTGCGGTCAGCTGGTGTGTGTGTGTGTGTGTGTGTGTGTGTGTGTGTGTGTGTGTGTGTGTGTTTTATAGATCAGAACATAATTATTACATGTGTGACAGACTAGCACAGCATCCAAATTATGTATGTGTCTCTATGTATGTGTATGTGCATAGTCAGAGGGACATTAGTCTGTATCCTACTGTCATCAGTTCAGTACCATGCAGAATGTTAGTATCTTGGCAGTTTTACATGGCCACCCATCCATTTTATACAGGCCAACTAGAATCTTCTCTCAAACGTCCAGTGATGATGTAATCCACTATAAATTCTCAAGCAGCAGTGTAAAAGTCAGACTTGTGCCATGGCACTTGTGTTAAATACTGAGTTCTCTAGCCAATGTACTTAGATAGGGGTTCAAATCTCACTGCAGTCAACTGGTGTGTTTGTATGTCTAATCAGAAGGTGGTAACTGTTCCTGCAGTCAGCAATACAGTCCCATGGAGTACATATATTTTGACAGTTGTACATGACTACACATCCACTTGATTCAGGCTTCCCAAAATCTTCTCTCAAAACATCCAATGATGATGTAATCCACTATAAATTGTCCAGCAGCAGTGTAAAAATCAGACTTGTGCAGTGACATATGTTAAATACTGAGTTTTCTAGTTGGTGTACTTAGGTAGGTGTTCTAGTATCACTGCAGTCAGCTGGTGTGTGTGTGTGTGTGTGTGTGTGTGTGTGTGTGTGTGTGTGTGTTTGTGTCTAGGAGGAGATGGCTGCAAACTAGGAGCCATAATCAAAACTCCTAATGGTGTGGACATCCTACAAAAGGGCCTCACTGAGACAGATGCCTGGTGTCAAAGCCATGGCCTCAAGCTCAATGCCAAAAAGTGCATTGTCATCCCCTTTGGTAAAAACTCTGTACCCATGAACTACCACATAGGCGGTAGTCTACTTAACACTGAAAGTGTGATAAGAGACCTTGGGACACACGTGGACAGTAGTCTCTCCTTTGATAATCACATCGCCACAGTGGTCAGGAAATCCTTCTACATGGCACACCTCATCACAAAAAGGTTTCTCATCCAGAAAAAAAAGAGATCATTGTTCCCCATTACTCATCACTCATTAGACCCATTATAGAGTGCAATGCCCCTTTTGATATGTACCTCACAAGACATCTACAACAACTGGAAAGGCCGCAGAAATACCTCACAAAGAGGATTACTGGCCTCAAACAGATGCCCTACGCAGACCATCTCAAAAACCTCCAGCTTTACTCCATCGCATGTCGCCTATTCAGAGGTGATCTCTGCCTAACATACAAAGCTATTTCAAAGCCAGAGCTGTTGCTCATGCTCCACTTAAAGAAATCCCAATTCCTCTGAGCTACATGCTCTAGGGCCCTAAACCTTGTCACCACAAGCTCAGAGGGCTTGGGATTTCTTTAAGTGGAGCATGCCCAACAGCTCTGGGTTTAACATAGCTTTGGATGTTAGGCAGAGATCGCCTCTGAGTAGGCAATATGCGACTGAGTAAAGCTGGAGTTTTTTGAGATGGTCTGTGTTGGGCATCTGTTTGAGGCCAGTAATCCTCTTTGAGAGGTATTTCTGTGGCCTTTCCAGTTGTTGTAGATGTCTTGTGATGTACATACCAAAAAGGGGTGTTGCACTCTATAATGGGTCTAATGAGTGATGAGTAGAGGGGAACAATGACCTCTTTTTTCCTGGATGAGAAACTTTTTGTGATGAGGTGTGCCACTTAGAAGGATTTCCTGACTACTGTGGCAATGTGATTATCAAAGGAGAGACTACTGTCCACCTGTGTCCCAAGGTCTCTTATCACACTTTTGGTATTAAGTAGACTACCAACTATGTGGTAACTCATGGGTACATAGTTTATACCAAAGGGGACGACGGTGCACTTTTTGGCATTTAGTTTAAGGCCATGGCTTTATTTATTTTTATTTATTTATTTTACATTTGTTAACCGGGAAAGTCTGACTGGATGCAGGTCCATTTTCAGCAGAGGCTTGGGGAGAAAAGTACCAAATGTACAAAAACAAGTGTAAATACAGTGAAATTATTAGTGAGCTATCACAAAACTGAGACTTGTTTAACGATATGTACACACAGGTACATGTTTTTCACACATACACACAGCAAAGGTTGGAAGCAAGCAGCTGAGAAAGAAATAGTTAAAGACTTCATCTGAAAAAGGAAAATAAATATATTAAGGTAGTAATCGTACATGGTGTAGTGTTAACTTTAAATCTTTCCAGTAGGTGGGTGATACACAGAATTTTAAACAGTTAAGAGAGTCAGAGTTTTATTCTTGTAATGAGGTTCTCATTTATGAATTATGTTTGAGTGGGTGTTAGTCAGGGTTGGTATAAGGACAAAGCCACTGCATTTTTAGGTATTTCCTAAGGGATTTTTTGAATTAGGATAAGGAGGGGTCAGTGGTGAGTTCAGCAGGAAGTAGGTTCCAGTTTTTACCTGCAGAGTTGGAGAATAGTGACTCACCAGCTGAATTGTTGGTTTTAACAGTTTATAGTAGCAATTTTTTTGAAAGTGCGAAGGGATTTTAGGTTACTGTAGGGGGTAATAATATTTTTCAGTATGTGTGTACTGTCTGGCTGGTAGAGGATTTTGTAAACATCTATTAGTTGGTTATATTGCAGTTGATAGGGTAGTTCAAGCCAGTCTAACAATTGTAGGTTAAGGCAGTGGTTGGTTCTATAAGCTGATCCTGTGGCAAATCTGGCAATGTTATTGTAGCACCTAGTAAATTTATTGAGGTTTGATTTGCTTAGGTTTACGAAGATGGGTGAGGCATAATGAAGGGTCGATAACAGATGTGTACGGGCAATAACAGTTCTAGCAGATGGGGTTAGGAATGGTTTAATCCTGTATAAAGAGCCTAATTTTTTATTAACCTTTTTAATAGTTTTGTCTGTGTGAGCATCAAACTTGAGGTTGTTGTCAATGATCACTCCCAGTAGTTTAGTACTAGGTTTTGGGGAAATTATCGTACCATTGTTAGATATTATAGTGAGAGGTGGTGAGGGGACCTTGCGAGTAGGGCAGAGGAGTAATAGTTTGGTTTTAGTTGGGTTTAATAGTAGTTGGTGACCTGTGAGCCAGTTCTCTACTTTGTTGAAAGTGATTTGGGACAAGGATTGTAAATCTGTGCGGGAGGTGGTAGAGCAGATTAGGGGTGAGTCATCTGCATACTGAATACAAGTTGCATCAGGGATGACTTTGTACAGGTCGTTAATGAGTATGGAGACTAGGAGGGGACCTAATATAGATCCCTGTCGGACTCCAAGGGTGACTGGTAAAACGGATGGTAGGTTATTCTTCCATAGTACAGCTTGTTGTCTGTCACTTATGTAAGAATGAAACCAGGTAATTGCTAGGTTATCTATGGAGAGTGATTTTAATGTGTTTAAGAGTAGCTGGTGAGTTACCATATCAAATGCCTTGGATAGGTCAAGGAAGAGGGCTGGGGAGAGCTTGTTGTTATTATGGTTTTTATTGTATGGGAGAAGGAGAGAAGGGCCAAGGCTGTACTATGGCAGGGTCTAAATCTGTGCTGGGAGGGGGCTAAGAGAGTGTTTTGATTCAGATAGGCAAGAAATTGCTTGTGGATACATTTTTCCATTATTTTAGCCAAGGGAGACAGAATGGCTATAGGCCTGTAATTTGAAAGTTCAGTGGAATCTCCCCCTTTATGAAGAGGAACAATGTGGGAGATTTTCCAGATGTGGGGGATATAGGCTTCATGGATAATTCTGTTGATTAAAATGTATATGGGGTATGCTATTTCATTAGCAGCTTTTTGGAGATATTCTGCAGGTAGTAGGTGTGCTGAAAGAGTGGTGGGTTTCAGTTTTTTAAGTAGAGACTTAATAAAAGATGTTGGTACTGGATCAAGCATAAAGGGGATGTTATTATCAAGTGTGGGGTTGCTGGTACTTGGGGTATAGGGAGATAGCTTACTGGCTAGGGGATTGAATGGTTTCTGTAAAGAAACTATTAAAGGTGCTAGCAACAATTTTAGGAGGTTGTTGGAGGGTAGTTAAGGGGGTATGGGTAGTTGATTGGCCTGGGTGGAGAAGTTTGTTTATGGCTGAACAGAATTTTTGTGGTTGATTGTGGTGCTTTTGTTGCAGATTACAGTAGTAATTCTTTTTGTCTAGCATAATAGACTTCTTTGTATCATTTCTCAGCTGTTTATATATAAGGTGGTATTTTGGGGATTTAGTGGTTCTCCAGGAGATCCACGCTTTGTTTCTGCTAATAATTGTTTGTCTTGTATCATTGGACAGCCATGGTGCTATTTTGTTATTGGTTCTGATAGTGCGTGGGGGAGCATGGTTATCCAAGATAGCAAGAAATGTAGAGTTAAAGCATGAGACTGCTTCATCTAGTGGAAGTAGCCATAGGTTGGACCAGTCACGCGTTAAGTTCCTTCTGAAATTTAGACTGAATAAAGTTATTCCAACTTCTAATGGTTTTAAAGGAAGATTGTTGAGGAATGCAATTTCTTTTTCTGATTATGCAGGTCAGGAAGTGATTATTAAAGCCCTCAGGTAGGGTGCCTGTTTTATATATCTTGGGTAGGTTGTTTATTAATATCCAGTCTAGGATACTTTTCCTTTTTGTTAGGCTTATTGATTCTGGTTGTGGAAGATACCACCTGCGAGAAGCCATGCAAATTTATATGGGTGGAGGTAAGTCTGAAGAGCAAGTATTCCAGTTGATATTAACATCCCCGAGAATAATAGTTTCCTGGGGGCAGTTAGTGGAGAGCCATTGGAGGAAATCCTCCAAGGTATTTGTGTTGTCACCTGGGGGAATATAGATACATGCATTGTTTATAGATTTGCGTTTGTTGAATTGGACCTTTGTGTTGAGTATTTCTGCACTGTTAGTAAACAAGGCATTTGGGGTACTAGTTTTGGATACTTCCAGAGTGGATTTATACAAGATGGCTACCCTTCCCTCTTTTCTCAGAGATGCGATCAAGTCTTAATATATTGTATCCTGGGGGTATAATCTCATTATCAATGGTAATAGGCTTGAGCCAGGTCTCGGTAAGGCATAGTATATCGGGGGAGTGGACATCCAGGAGAGCATATAAGTAGTGAATGTTCCTGTTTATACTTCTAATGTTTAGGTGACACACTAGGAGTGAGTTGGGAGCATTATTTGAGTTCCGTAGGCTAGTATGGGGTGTTATTTGTGGGGCTGATAGTAACAGGTGGGGTTAGGCCTGGGTTAGGGTGGATGTCACCATCCACTATGAGGTTAGGTAGTAATCTGATAGCAAGTTTCTGAAGTTTTAATAAGAGTTTGTGGTAGTATTTAGTTCTAGGATTAATATATGAAGCATGAATGGGATGTTGGGTTTTTGAGTTGGAAGAGTTTGATGAGAGGTGGGGTGGTCTTGGTTAGATTTATGTGGCTGATTAGTAGTACTGGTTTGGGTTCCAGGGTAGTGAGTGCCAGGGAGGTGTTGGTATTCATAGGCTGTGAGAAGATAGAGAATTATAAGTGGGGGTATTAGGTAGTAAATAGGATTAGAGTCTGAAGATTTGTTAAAAGTATGTGGAGGCATTGTAGGGGTATTTGAGTAATGCTTGTTTAAAATAGAGTTGGGATGTTTATAATTAGCATATGTTGAGAGACTGGAGAGAGTTTGAGTAATAGGGCTGGGTCCTATAAATGATTGGTTAATGCTGATTGATTCTGATGAGTTGGAGTGCTGTCAGATGAGGGGGAGTGGCAAGGTGATAAGTGCAGGACAACTGGGGGCAGGTGGGAATTGGGGGCAGATAAGGGGAGCGGAGTGAGCCCGCAGGGCGAATGGAGTGGATAGAGCCAAAAGAAGAAGAAAATCGAGGAGAACAATCAATCAGTGGAGTGCTGATGTCTGAAGGTAAGTGTGGTGAGACATATAAGAAGGTAAGAGGCTTAAAAAAGATAGAAGTGGGATTATAGCAGAGTGATATAAGGAAATATTTGTATGGTTATACTGGGTCCGCAGTGTGAGAGAGAACAGTAATAAAGAGATGACTAAGAACTGTGTTAGGGGGATTCAGTGAAGAGTAGGTAAAGGGATTTAGAGACCTAAAGCTAATAGTATGGAGCCACCTAGTGGGCAGGTGGAGCACTTGGATGCACTAATAGTCTGGAGCCACCTAGAGGGCAGTGGGCTACTTACATGTGAGCACACTACTGGGGATTCCTATGAAGCAAGGCAGAAAAGCTAAGTCAAAAGATGGTGCCTTTCTACATCAGGCTTTTTGATACCTCTGTAAGGTGTTCAGGATCAAGGTGGGGAGGGGGTAGGCACAAAGTAATGCAAGGTTGCGAGTCAGAAAAACTGGACTAAGCCAGCTGCTAAAACGAAAACAGGAAAACCAAGCAAAGTTAATTCCAGGTCAGTGTGGTGCAGTATTTTCCTAATAACTACAAATGTTATGCAACTAATCTAGTACAGAGTGGTGAAAAGGACCTCCACTTCTGCAGGGAAAAACAAAGAAAGTATGGGCTGCAGGTACATAGGTAAACTTTTTCCAAGAGAAAGTAGTTTCAAGTAATTGACCTTGGAGTACTATAGGAAGAGAGAAATGGAGGGGAGGACCAGTAGTGTGCATGCGGGAAACAGTCTTCCATTTGGAGGACAGATTAAATACAACATACACTAGTGTAGCTGAAAGCACTTTAGTGTTCCACCAACGCAGGGTCTCACAGTGCAGGGCAACGAAACAGCCTTGGGTTGATTGGAGGTTGGCCAAGACACAGGATGTAACTTTTGCTGAGGGGACTGGAAGTAAAAAGGAAAAGGAGGTAAATATTAGGTCTGAAGTTTTAAAACACTCTGATTACCAAGTAACTGAGATAGAGAATGCAGGGGAGGAGCAGCATATCTTGTAAGAAACAGCACAATTCTATGAACAACACAAAATGCAAGGATAGCAGAGAAAAAAACCCAAAAAGGTAACTACAGTGGATACCAAGCTATTATAACATGCACTACACTATTATGTATTGTTGTAAAGGTTATGAAGACAAAAATAGTAACTACTAAGGTGCTACACACTATTTAGCATTCTCCACTAAAAGTCAGGAACAACAGTGGTATGCTACAGAAACACAAGTAACTTCTAAGATGCTACACACAATTTAACATTCTGCACTAAAAGTCAGGACTCAGTGGTGTGCTACAGAAACAAGTAACTACTAAGATACTACATTCTCCAGCTAACAGTCAGAAATAACAGTGATGTTATGCAGATACACAGAGTCAGTTGTATCCCTCGAAGGTTACAATAGCTTCTACACTAATTGCCAAGCAGGTTACTGATCTAAATGTACGGTTTACATGCAATTGGTCATACAACCAATAGTCAAACAGGGTTTTCTTCAAACTTATATGTTGAAGAGTTAGGTGTCGAACAGTCAGAATGTCATATAAAATTTGGAATTCAACATTTCCGACCACTCTATCACCTAAACAAGTGCTACCATGGGTCAAAAAGGGGGGATGTTTGGCATTTCGACATAATTGCATTCGAAAGTATGCAGAACTGGCGTTCTGCATTCAAACATGTTGTGTTCGACATTTGGCCATACGACCAAATCCATGTATACCTAAAAGTACACATAGTAGGTGACAGTATTCACATTATTGAATAAAGCAGCATTTTACTGTTATTTAAAGTCACAATATGCTATAAATACAATTCTATACTGGCACAACAAAAACACTCATATGCAGGGCAAATAGAGTAAAGGAAATAATAACAGCAATGCTCTTGAAATGCAACTCCAGAAAACAAGTGACCAGATAGAGCTGTTACCAACCAGAAATATGCATGAGAAAAAATACATACCATGTGTGAAACTTCTTAAAAATAGCAGTAAGAATCACAAACAAAAACAATACCAGGTAGTACTTACATGCAAGCACACTACTGGGGATTCCTATGAAGCAAGGCAGAAAAGCTAAGTCAAAAGATGGTGCCTTTCTACATCAGGCTTTTTTGTACCTCTGTAAGGTGTGCAGGTTCAAGGTGGGGAGCGGGTAGGCACAAAGTAATGCAAGGTTGTGAGTTAGAAAAACTGGACTAAGCCAGCTGCTAAAAAGAAAACAGGAAAACCAAGCTAAGTTAATTCCAGGTGAGTGTGGTGCAGTATTTTCCTAATAACTACAAATGTTATGCTACTAATGTAGTACAGAGTGGTGAAAAGGACCACCACTTCTGCAGGGAAAAACAAAAGAAGTATGGGCTGCAGGTACATAGGTAAACTTTTTCCAAGAGAAAGTAGTTTCAAGTAATTGACCTGGGAGTACTATTGGAAGAGAGAAATGGGGGGGGGGGGCAGTAGTGCGCATGCGGGAAACAGTCTTCAGTTTGGAGGACAGATTAAATACACTTTAGTGTTCCACCGACATAGGGTCTCACAGTGCAGGGCAACAAGACAGCCTTGGGTTGATTGGAGGTTGGCCAAGACACAGAATGTAACTTTTGCTGAGGGGAATGCAAGCACACCACTGGGGATTCCTATGAAGCAAGGCAGAAAAGCAAAGTCAAAAGATCTTTGACTTTGACCTGGCTTTGACACCAGGCATCTGTCTCAGTGAGGCCCTTTTGTAGGACGTCCACATCATTAGGAGTTTCACTTATGGCTCCTAGTTTGCAGTCATCTGTGAACTTCATTAGCCAAAGACCTTCTGTGTTAGCCTGTACTTCAGAAAAGTAGATACCAAACAGGAGAGGACCCAGGACTGAACCCTGTGGTACTCCGCTTGTCACTGGTCTGAAGTCGGATTTGGAGTCTGCTACTTTCTCAGTGTGGGTTCTGTCAGTGAGCCAGTTGGCAACCCATCTTGTGACATAGGGATTTATACCTAGTTTAGTGAGTTTATCTATAATTCCAGACTGGGGGATTGTGTCAAAAGCCTTGGCAAGATCTAGATAGTCTGTGTGAACCACCTTACCCTCGTTTACAGCTTTGGTGACTGCTTCAAAGAAGTCAGTCAGGTTTAGGAGACATGAACTGCCTTTTACAAACCCGAAATGGGTGGGGTCTAGAGTTTGGAGATTACCAGTGTCTTTGTTTATAAGTTCCACGATGACACATTCCATGGCCTTGCAGACCAGGCTCATTACACTAATAGGGTGGTAGTTCCTGGGGTCTGTGTTGGCTTTCCCTTTGTGGAATGGGAGAAGCATCGCTGTGCACCATTCAGTGGGCATAAAGCCTCAGGTGAGGCTGTGATTGAACATGGTGCTTCGGTGGGGTGCCAGTTCATTCTGTAGTCCATGTAGAATGCAGCCTAGCATGTTGTCAGGTCCCATGGATGCTGTGTTCTTGGCTTTGGAAAGTGTGTTTTTTACCTGTGCAGCCATAATTACAGGAACTTTGCATTCTTCCGGTATAGAGATTGGCCCTTTAGGGGGTGTTGGGGCGGTAACGTTAACACTGAACCTATCTGCCAGGATGTTGGCAATATCCATTGGTTGTGTATATTTAGTGCCACTGTGCTGTAACTCAGAGCAGATCTGAGTGTTGCCATTGAGATTTTTGACATAGCTATAGAATGCTTTGTGGTTGTCTTTAGAATCAGTGGCGATTTTGTTTTCATAACTATTTTTGGAGGATTTTATAAGGGATATCAGCTTCTTACTGAGGCTGAACAGGGAGTTCTTCCAGTCATGGGATTTTACTCTTTTTTCCAACAGTTTCTGTCTTCTGTTGCAGAGTTTGCTTATGGCAGGGGACCACCAGACTGGCTTCCTTTTTTTGGAGAGGGAGTGCATGATCCATGCACTTGTGTAAGTGCTTATAAAGTGCATTTCTGTAGGATTCAGCAGTTGTACCTCTGTTGTCTGTCTACATAGGTGCCATGAAGTTTGCCACTTCTGTCTTAAGAAGCGTGAAGTTGGCTTGGAGAAATTGTTTACAGTGGTTTCCCTAATGGGGGGTGGGGGTGGAATGTGGATGTCCATGCTGATTAGCTTGTGGTCAGATCTGACCAATGAGGAATTGACTTCTGATGTGGAACACTGCTCGCCTATGTTGGTAATGACCAGGTCTAGGATATTGCTGCCCCTTGTGGGAGTGTGGATAAGTTGATCCAAGGCGTTGGAATTTATGAATTCCAAAAAACGTTGAGCAAAAGAGTTGGTACATGAGTAGTTTTTCCAGTTAATGGTGGGGTAGTTTAAATTACCCATTATTAGGGAGTTGGGTTATACCCTAATATTTTCCAGTGCATCAAGAAATGAGTAGTGGGAATCCTGGGGCATGATGGGTGATCTGTTGCAAGTTACAGTTTAGATTGCGGTCTTGCCCAGAGATAGTTGCACTTGGATAATCTCGGATGCATTATGCTGAGCAACTAGCCTGGAGGTGTGGATATCCTTAATGAATATGGACACGCATCCACCTTTAGTGTTTCGGTCCAGGTTAGGTGGCCAAAAGGTGTGCTATGAATTATAGCCTGCTAATGCAGGTGTGCTCTCTGGAGCCTTGAACTAGGTCTCTGTCACTACACAGATGTTGATGTTCTCCATTTTAAGGAGTGCCTCAAGTGAATGCATTTTAAGGTTTAGACTTCCAGCATTGAGTAGCATTACCCTCAGATTTTGCTTGCTTGTACCTGTTACAGTGGGGAATTTGTCATTTGAACCTTGCCTAAAAAAGGCACTATAGGGGTGGCAAGAGCCTTAGCCAGTATCCGGAATCCCTAGGGCGACAGGTGCAGGCCATCTCTGGCAAAGCATTGTGGTCTGTCCTTCATGTCATCCCAGGCAGACAGATACTGGACCCCTTAGAATGACACAAGAAGCTTATCCAATTGTTGAAGTCAATCATTTTGTCCTTGTACTGTGGTATCATTCTGGGTGATGGCAGGATGCTACTCAAGGCTAGAGTCATACCTGCCTGGGCTACAAGATCGGAGAGCTCCTCCATGTCTCTTTTCATGTAGTCCAGGGAGGTATGACTCAGGTCATTCACACCAACATGGACAATGACAGAGTCATATTTGTACTTGTGGAGTGACCTGTGTGCATGCGTTATGTGGTGGATCCTGGCACCCGACAGGCAACTAACAGTAACTTTCTCTTTGTTTAGCCTGGTGAGTTGTTGGTTCAATTCTGCTTTGAAATAGTGTAGTGTTTCAATTTGTCTTATAGAAAATGGCATATAGTTCAATTTTCTTGACTCACATTTGAAGTGCAGTGAGTTATCAGCCATATTTTTGGATTTAGTTATTGCTAAGCAACATTTTGTCACTGGACCTTAAGGCTCTGTTGGTGAGTGCATAAATGGGATTTTCTAGTCTTGGATATTGTACAGATTGATGAAGTACTTGGTAGATTACCCATAGTTGTGCAAAAGTATGGGTATGTGGGAGTTTTAACTAGTTTAGTTTCTGAAAGACAGACAGTGGTGAGTTCTATGGGGCATAGTTGTATCAATCTTGGATATTGTATTGTTACAGTGTTGTATTTTAAGAGTTTCAGAGAAGTTTAAGTTTGTTAGAACTGAAAAGGCATATAGGAGGGATGGTAGAAGGAAATCTCTGTCAGTGGCAATTCTGGCAGCATCTGTGAGAAAGTGTTTGGCCCTATAGATACAGCCTAGTATAACATATTTAAAGATTTTTACAATACAGTGTTATTCCTCTGTCAACAGCTGGATGGTAGAATTAATTAAAAGTTAAGGATTTTAGTAGTTCTTCTTCATCTTAGAAGATTTATTACAAGTATTGTCAAGCCACGAGTCCTTCTGCTGTTCAGCAGGAGTCCCTCTGCTATCCAGCAGAGCTGATCTGCAGAATCCAAATCGCTAGTCAGACCAGGACTTACTGTCCTGGCAAATCCTCTTGGGGGACGAATTGCTATCTCTCATAAATGTTATGGCCCAATTTCTCCCTGTACTAAAATATGGATTTTTTTTATTAGAGTACTCGAAAATATATTCAGAAACATTCAGTTTTGTCACTGACAATGATATGCTGTGTATCTCTCTCCTACACAACATGGATTTTGACCATATCATAGCAGTGTCTCTGCTCTACTCAGCTTTTCTAACTCCATCCACTAAAGCTGAAATAATGACAGTCTTGTAGCTACAGTACTACCTGACCTGTCCATGGTCTTTAGTATGATCTCTCACTCTGAGCTCCTTAACAGCCTCCATTCTCTGGAACTTGACAGACTTTCTCTCCTGGTTTGCTTGCAAGCTTAACTCGCAGGCTGTGAAATGGCAAATCTACATCTCATCCTTCCTTTCTTCCTGTATCTATAGGAGTCCAACAAGGATTTATTCTGTGCGTGCTTCTCTTCAGCATTTTCATTACAATATCTATAAATTTAGTAAACAAGCTACCATCATCCAATAAACAGATGCCTCTACACTTATCTACTCTGTGAAAACTTTTGAAATGCTGCAACAGATAACTTGGGCATCCCTAATTTCTGTTGGGTATCAGCTTCATGTTTGAAACTCCTTTTAAAACCCCAAAATTCAAAATAATTGTATTTATCCCAAACAACACAATTATCAGAAGACTCTCTTTTCCTTAACATCTTCAAAGATCAACTCAATAGAACTAGTAGCCCATACTAAGGTATTAGGGTCATTATTGATAAAAACATAACATCTGATATTTTCCCATAAAGTATGATGTAAGTAATCCCACCAAAAACTCAGCACCCTCTAGAGCATATAACCTTGACAGACAGATACCAAAAAACATATTGTAACAACCTACCTACTCCCAACTCTTCTCTATGGTGTCCCTATTCTTATTAATCTTCAAGATAGCCAGCCCACCTTACTGGATTAATGTAACAACAAAGTGCCTGAATTTACAGCTAATCTTTCAGTGCAAGTCCCTCCACTGTTTGGGACTGAGCTCAAACACTGTCTAGCCCATTCACAGCTAGTCATGACACAAAGACTTGTCCATAATCCAGAAACTACTCCAACCTGATGCACTCCCTCTTAAAGTATACACCAAACAGAACCCTTCACTCTGCAGGGAAGCATCTTCTGCAAGTAGCTATATCCAAAAGTTCAGCAGGTAACTATCTGTACTCCTCCCACATCTCTAAAATGTGGACCACCTTCCCACTTTTTTATTAAAAAAAATGTTCAAACAACTTTTGATACTTCTGATGGACTCGTCTTGTTCTTGCTTTATTCCTGGTTAAAATTATATGGGCTCTCTACCAATTGCAGCACTACTTTCATTATAGACAAAACAAACAATATTTTGTCTTCCCTTCCTATCTCTGACTTACTTATTTGTCTATATCTTTACTTTGCTTTGTCTAACTTTATATCCCTTTCTTTTATCTGCTTTTGTTTCGCACCTCCTCTCCTGCTAAACTTATACTTTCTTACTTTACTTATCCTTGCTGGTCACTATAGATAATCCTTAGGCCTTCTTATTACTGCCATATGTAAACTGTATGATACATTACCCATTTTTACTTTGTTTCTTGTACAGCCTGTAAACTTGAATAAACTGTATCAAGTATACTTCATAGAGAACTTGTTTGACTATAGAGAACTCTTGTCATCGTAATTGTTTTTATCTAGTGTCATGTACAGTTTTCTGTCAGTCCGAATGTTACCTCACGCACAGTCTATTTGACTGAATGTTTAATCTCTTGTAAAATGTAATGTAATACTGATCTGTGGAGTTTTTCCTCCCAGGGCCTCTGCTGAAAAGGTGTTTCACCCAGATGTACTATCCTGATAAATATGTAATTAATAAAATAAGTATGGCACAAACTGAGTCACCAGTAGAATCCAATTTTTAGCATAATGACATCTTCACCCAGTCATTAAGGGCACCATTAACTGAACTGTGGCTGGGCATCTGACCTGTGTGGATTCTACAAACTGGTGCTACAGCTACCCCTTTCCAAAAGAAAAAAAAATGTAATCAAGGTTAAGTAGCAAAACAAAATAAATAAATAAACAGAAATGAAATGCACATGTGGAAAGCAGCTTGCTACAGTTAAACCAGCACACATGGAGCACATCAGCTGTTCAGCAGTGTGTTGGCAAATCCAGTATTGGCATTCTTTTATGAAGCTGAGTGCTTAATAAAGCAATGTCTGTACTGTTCTACCACATCATCAGTGCCTGTCAGTTCACCATCATCTTTTGGCTTTTCCCGTTAGGGGTCGCCGCAGTGTATCATCTCTTTCCATTTCTTCCTATCCTCTGCATCTTACTATCGTATGTCCAGAGCAAATGTCTTCTTTGCTCCAGCTTAGTTATCATTATGACATCTAATGACATTACTTTAAGTGAATTGAGGTGGGCTACCAGCCACAACTCTGTGATGAGATACCAGATGACTATGGGCTTCTGAGCATCCCAAAACTATAAGTTGCCTGTTTGTTGCTTAATTATACAATTTACTGCAATTGTTACTGTACTCTCCTTATTTAATACTGTTTTTGATACTGTAAACTAAACTGTACTGTTTGTACTGCATTTGTCTGCCTTACATATTTTGTTGCTGTATTTACTGTTTGCAAAGATTTTTTTGCTATTTTCACTGTTTGCAAAGTAATTGGTGCTACTCTTCACTGTTTGCAAAACATATGTTCTCTTTGTTCTGTTTTCCTGCCAAGCAATGTTTTAAATAGCTGATTTGTTTGATGTTTAAAACATTCTTTAGAGTCGTCTTGCTGTTTTACCTGTTTTATTTAGTGTGTCACTGCTGTTTAAAATATTTCTTTAGTTTCCTGCCTAAATTAGTGTAGCTAGTAGCTGTAGCATAGATACTGGGTTGCTGCATCTGGATCTGTTTGTAGTGGCTGTTGTATTCTGAACACATTTTCCAAACCATCTTTGATTGGAAGAGGCCATTCTGCACCCTTGTGAGAGAAGTGTGCTGATTGGAACCTGTTTGCAGAAGGGTGATTGGTCTAGGGCCTGGAGTCATACAGACCAGGAAAAGAAATTAAAGAAAATAAGCAAAATACATTGCAAAACTGGCAAAGAAAAAGACAACAGCTATGTAGGACCAGAAAACTCTAACAAAAACATGATCCTTAGAACATAAAAAAGGACTAAGGAAAACACCCTAACAGTAAGCATAACAAGACTTACAATGCTGAAAAACAGAAAGAAAACAGAAAGTCTGGCAAAAGGAAGAAAGTAAAAGAAGAAAAACAACAAACAGTACTACAGGACATAAAAAGAGCAAACTCTTACTAATATCCACCCCCCCCCCCCAAGAAACCAAATGGATGAAAGTAAGAAAGCAATACTAAATCAAATGCAAATAGAGCTGTAATACTGTGAAAAGAGAACAAAAAAGAAAAGACCACAGGAAGGGTAAAACGCTGGGAAGCCCACAGCAAATAGGAGTGCAGTAGCTGGTGGAATACACTCCATAAAGCACAACAGGAGAGATATACACCTAAAACAGAAATAGCACTGATAAAAACAGCAGTACAACATCAAAAAAGTAAACCTCCTGTTGTGCAAAAAAAAACAGAAAACTGACATCAATCATGTGGACACAATTGCAACCCTACAGGTTGAAAAACGTATGATCTAACAGGCAGATTATCAAGCAACACCACAAAAAATCATGCTAGTGTGGAAAAAAGCATAATTCTGCCTACACTGACTCAAACCTAACAATCTCCCAGGAAAATAATGTTGATACCTATTAATGGTGCAGAAACAGGCCAATGGAGAAGAATGCCATTCTTTCCTAGAAGAAGGGAGGGAGTCTAAAGACACATGCCAAGTAAGTAGCTAAGACTGGACTTCCTGCAGCTTTAATGAAGGGACATTCCATGCACACTTCCCAGCCACACATGTGCCAAAACCAACAAGACAATGCTGGGATCTGCAACCTGTAAATGCCACAATACAGGAAAAAGAAACAACGTGTACAAAAAAAGGATAAGATGCAGTAAACTAATGACAACAGAAGCAGGAGCAGAATACAAAATATTTCTCCTAATGTGTATAGGAAGTGCCCCTCCCCCCAAAAAAATGAAGAACTTCAGACCATAGGCGGGTAGATCAGGAACATGGAAATAAATAGAAAAAACATACCCGAAAGTGCACAAAAAAGGCACCATTTAACAAATAGACCTTTTTTTTAGAAAGAGAAAGGAAAAGAACTCCAGAAAGCCAAGCGCTGAACAGTTTTACCAAGAAGGGCTTCCCAAGACGCAGAGACATAAGAAGGAGAACCAAAAGGCACACCCAAGATAGAAATACCAGTGCTAACAAAAGAAACATCCCTAACATGAGGAACTGCACGAAAACCACAGGATTTGGCAAAATTAAGAGAAAGGCCCACTAATGAAAAAATGAAAGAAAAATACTGTAAATAAATCAAAAGAACAAGAGAAGACTCTGCCACAATAGTAACATCATCCTTGTAAGACAGAAAACAGGCAGCAAAACCCCTGAAGATAGAAAAGAAAAAGGAGAGAAGGAAAAGTCTGCCCTCACCTTAAACACAGTACCCACCACTAGAGTAAAAAGATAACTGCTCAAGGGACAACCTTGACACACATCATTTTTTATGG
The DNA here is from genome assembly GCF_019279795.1 of Protopterus annectens. Lineage (NCBI taxonomy): Eukaryota > Metazoa > Chordata > Ceratodontiformes > Protopteridae > Protopterus > Protopterus annectens. The sequence continues at coordinate 932,926,788 of NC_056726.1, forward strand.
CAACTTCAGCTCCCATCCAGCCATTAACCACAGGGACAAAAACAGAAGCTGAATAAATGGAAGCAATACACTGAAGAAAAAGAGGATAACATCCAAAAGCCTTTAAGATGGCCAACAAGGCTAAATAACTAACATTGTCAAAGGCTTTGGTCTGGTCACAAGAGAGCAGCAGAGCAGAATCAGAAGCTTGAGCAAAGGAGGCAAGAAACTTCAAATCTTGCATAGGCCTACCAGAAATACCATAGACCCCAGGGTCCAACAAATATTGCATCTTTGACCAAAAACATAATTGCAAGATTGTACAGAACAACTTATAATTAGTATGCAAAGAAAAATTGGATGCCAATTAAACAAGACATTGAGGTTAGCTTTTTCCAAAGGAATTTACAAGTATATGCTATCTGTAACAAACAAAAATGGTAAAAAACATGAGAAAAACATTCATTCATTAAACAATTGCACTAGTACAGACACCTGACCATCAGAGAGAGAGCTGTAAAATGGTAACAAAGACCATCCATCCCTGGGGCAGTCTTAACCTTGAAAGAACCAGTAGCCCTTTGAACTTCAAAGTAATAGGGACATCATGAGCCATTCTAAAAACAGCAGGCATTACAGGTATAGACCAAGATTCCACAAATGAAGGTTTACCACCATACAGAGTGGATAAATAAGAATTAACTTCTTGCAGAATACCCTCCTTAGTGGTAACAACATCAACTGAAGAGGACAACAAACTGTCAGGAAAGGTCTCATTCCTAAAAGTGCATTTACCAACATAAGGGAGAAAACTCCTCACCTCCTCCCTTTGAAAGGGTGGCCAAAGTTCCAAAGAACTACTCTCACCCTAGCCAGGTTATGCAAATGCAATTCACGGAGGTGCTGAAGGCCACTAGCAGGTGCATGATGCACAGCAGACTGGAAACAGCATAAAGGGAGTTGGAGGAACCCTTAAGAAGGGAATAATAAGAGTGGGCAAACCAAGAAAAACTGGAAACAAACTTATCTTTAAATGCCAACCACCAAGAAGAAAAAGAAGAGAAGAAAAATTGTGAGGGTGGCCTAATGGTTAAGGTGTTTGCCTTGCAAACACAAGGTGCAGGGTTTGAGTCTCACAAGGGAAAATTGGCTAGGCTTAAAATGGCTCGCAAGGGCAGTTAACATAGTACTAGTCTATGAACCTATGAACCTAAGACTAAAAAGATAACAGAATAAAATGATCATGCCATAACTCAGTAAGGACATCTTGCCAGGCAGAAGTAAAAGTCTAAGGATCAGTAAAATGAAATAAAACCCTACCCTTACAAAATGCAGAAGAAACTCCAAAGGAAAAGAACAAAGCTCAATGATCAGTAAAAAGGCACAAAAGACAAGGAAGAAGGATCCACTTCAAAGGTAGGAGAACAAAAACAGTAATTAGTTTGGGTGTGAGCAGCCCCATGAAAATAAAGGCAGGAGGACTACATACAGCAGGAGAGGCCAAACATCAAATGTCCTTACAACAACTGACACAGGAGTTCTGTCTGACACTAGAACACACTGGTAATATACCACAGTTAAAGTCACCAAAAAAGAATAGGACAATGAATTAAAAACTAAGGTTGCAAATGTTGAAATAGTAAGTGACAGACCATGGAAAAAAAGCATAAACAATCACTAAATGTACAAAATAATTCCTACACAACAAATCCACCACCAAATCCCTACCAGGTAAAACATGAATAACATCCCTAACAACCACAACAGATTTCTGATACAATAACCCAATACCAGACCTACGATCTGTCTCTAAAGACCAAATCACCCTATCCCTCCACAAAGATTCCCATAGGGAGCAATGAACAGAGGAAAGCCTACCCATATCCAGCAGACAAACAATATCAGAGTGTAAGGCAGAAACCCAGGAAAAGGCAGTCAAATGCTGGGGCAATGACACCATACCATTAATATTACAAAAAGTGAAAGACAAGCTAGTCAGTATACCAGGATGAGAAACTCCTTCAGAACCCCTTTTAGGATGCTTGTTTGTAAAATATCTGTTCCCAGAAGCTTAGGTCCACTGCTGAGAGTCATCCATATCAGTACACAAATCAGATTCACAACTAACCATATCCCTAGAAGCAATACTATCCCCAGTAGAAGAGATATCAGGTGTCCCAAGTGATTTCCTGTTAGACTCTAACATATCAATACTAGTAGGGACAACAAAAACAACAGGAGAATAAGACACAATAGAGTGAAAACCAGAAGCAACAGAAACAGGACAAGGAGGACAAGAAGACAGAACAGACTCCTCCGGCAAGCAATCAGAAGTAAGAATTGAAACAGAAGAAAGGGGGGGGGGTCAAGGGACAGAGACAACAGCCTGCACTGGAGAAGCCTCTACAGAAGCAGCCGCAGAAACAGAAACATCAGAAAGTAAAGTCTGAGAAGACTAAGTGGAAACAGGTAACACTACAGGTACAGCATGACAAAGAGAATCAACACGAGAACAAGAACATAAATGGCACCACTGTGGACAAGCTGTAGCAAAGTGATCTGTGAAACCACAATGAGTGCGTTTCCAGCAGGACAGTCCGACACCAAGTAAAAAATCACCACAAAAATAGCAGAACTTAGGCTGGTCTGCATACCTCAAAATGCCTCGCTGACCAGACAACAAATACACACCATGCAAATGGGAAATAACAGATTCAAGGACACGCAAAGTCTCCCACTCCCCATCCCAAACTCCACCAGCATCAGAATCAAAACATTCTTTAACAGAAAAAAAAATTAGTGCACCAAGAAAGTAAATATTCCCTAACTTGTATTTCTGTAACATAAATAGAATTAAAATACAAAATAATAATGAACCCCAAAAGTCTTTAATCCAGCATCTGCTAAAAAAGATATTCTTGTACTTCTTAACAATCTTTTATAACCCTACTTCTGCACTGCCCTCTTTCTTCTTCCTGTCTTATCCTTAACACCCTGTCATTGCTCCCTCTCTTCTCCTCTTTCTTTATTTTCCTTCTCACTTCTCTCCAGTTGATCATTCCTTCTCCATTTGCTCAAATTACTGTCACTAATACTTACATTTCCTTTGCTACCTCTCCTTCTCTCCCATCTACTCTCTACTCCTTCCTTCCCTTTTCGCTTTTGTAAAGTAACACCCTTCAAGCCTTTCTCTTTGTTATTCTCTTGTATTCTAACTTATTGTTCCACTTTTAATGGCAAACCTTTTCACATTTTTAATTCTTTCTTGTATTGTACTCTATATACTTGCATCATGTTCAATCCTGTTGTATTATTACTATTTTCCTTATCAAGTTTGTGGCATGCTATGCAATTTGTATGACATTCTATACCAAAGCTTACACTGAAGCCCTGTACATTCACTTGTATACGTGTATAGACTCGGCTGTCCTAAGTAAAAACAAGCCACTCTCGTGGACATCCAGCATCAACAAACTTTACAACAAATGCAAAAAGTTGCTGTCTAAGCAAACCAAGGTGAGGCTCCAACAATGGAAAAGCACCCTCCTCAGCCTCAACAGGTAAATGAGACATGTCAAATCTTCTAAGGGTAACTTTGAGAACAACCAAGCAATCACATCCAGTGATAATCATAAGGCCTTTTACAGCTACATACATATCCTAAAAGGAAGGACCCAAGCATATGCCAAACTAGTGAGTAATGATATCACACACACTTATCTCACATAGATAGCAAACCTGCCAGTGGACAGATTTGGCAAACATTTTACTCCCCTATCCCCTCCAATCTTATCACAAACCTTGCCCTCATCTCCCACCCCACCTTACCTATCCAAAGAGCAGGTCATTAAAGCCTTGTCTAAGACAAAAAGTACAGCCTCTATGGGACCAGAAGGCATCCCAGTCTGTCTTCTAAACAAACTGAAACATGAACTAGAATCACCATTAAGTACCCTATTCAGTCATAGCTTATCCACAGACTTTGTTCCTGCAGAATGGAGAACAGCAACAGCTATTCCCCACCACAAAGGTGGCTTAGCAACAGACCTAGGGAATTATAGACCCATATGTCTGACCAGGCTCATCTGTAAGGCCATGGAACATTTCATCATGGACCTCATAGGTGACCTCCAAACCCTGGATCCGACGCAATTCAGCATTGTCAAGGGCAGATACTGCCTGCTAAACCTAGTGAATTTCTTCAAAAATGTGACAGTGGCCATTGATGAGGGTATAGCTGTGCACACAACATACCTCAACTTGGCAAATGCCTTTGACACAATCCTACATTCAGGCATTACTGATAAACTTAGCAAACTGAATCTAAATACCTTTGTTGTAAGATGGGTTGGCAACTGGCTCACAAACTGGTCACACACTATCAGAGTGAGTGACTGCACATAAACCTGCAGACCTGTCACCAGTGGGGTTCCACAAGGGTCAGTGCTGGGCCTTTACTGTTTTGTATATACTTCTAAGAAGTTCACGCCAAAACTAAGGGGCTGTAGTTGACAGACATTTCGGGCGACTGCAACCTGGGTGCAATTATTGAATCCCAAATGACATCAGTATACTTCAGGAGGATCTTATGCAAACTGACAACTGGTGTCCTAGTCAGGGTCTCAAACTGAATGTAAAGAAATGCATCATCATTCCCTTTGGTAAAAACAATGTCCCTTCACAATATCAAATTAAGAACAATAGCCTATGTACCAACAAAGTGGTAAGGGATTTGGGATCACAAGTAGACTGTGACCTTAACTTTGACCACCATGTGTCTACTGAGTAAGGAAGGCCTTCTACGTAGCACACTTGATTAGCAAAGGCATCACTTCTAGAGCAAAGGAGGTTTTAACCCCTCTATACTCATTGCTAATCAGGTCCATAATTGAGTATAAAACCTCTTATGGCATGTACAATATAAAGTACCTGCAGCAATTGGGAAAGACCTCAGAGGTTTCTACCAAAGAAGATCAAGGGAGTCCAGCACATGCCTTACCGACCAAAATCCCTGTCACTCTACTGTGTATTGTATAGACTTCTTAGGGGAGACTTATGTGTGGCTTACAGAGCAATCATTGACCCAAAGCTAATGAATCTGCTGCACATTCATAAATCAAATGGGGCAAGAACTACCCATTCCAGGGACCTAAATATTGCCTGCAACTTGAATAGGACATGCTGGAGGGACAGATTTGTCTCCCAGTGACTGCCACAACTTTGGAATAGGCTGTCAATTCATGTGAAGCAGAGCACCTTTGTGACACTGTTCAAAAGGAATCTGGACAGGAGGATGGGGCACTGTAAATTCTTACTGGGGATAGCACCCACAACCCTCCTGTACATGGGCAGTCAACACTGAATACAATCCTGGGTACTGAATAGAGTATCTATGGTGTTACATTGGGATTAAATTGCTAGGCTTGAAATGACCTCCAGGTTAATTGCCTAGTAACCTCCTATGATCCTATGGGAGAATATTTTGGACTGCTCTCAATGGAACATTATCTGATAAGACGTTATTTAGAAATGTTGAGGTTACATCAAATTAAATGTCTGTATCTCCGTTTTAGTACATTTAAACATGGAATATCCTCCACTTACCAGCATTTGGATACTTAAGCTTTTTTGCTCTTAAAAGATAAGATAGCGTGTATCAATCATGTAGAGATAAACCATATCTATATAACAATCTCAAAGCAGATCCACTTCTCAACTTAACAGAAAAAAGACAGTTTCCTTAATTTTCCCACTCTTTGATAGAAAAAATGAGATATGCTGCAAATGTATGTGAAAAAACTTCATAATTGTTTTTTATCAGTCACCATCAAGCCTGCCTGTCAGCATGTTCACTTGTCCCATTTGTTACAATTGGGTGAGGGCTCAGCTTCGTAGATTATTCTTCTCCTATTCATGGGAGTAAAAATTCTGCTGCTGGTAGTAGAAGCATCATCCAGAAAGGATCCCATAGTTTTTCGTAGTTGAAATGCTCTCCTCCATGTACTGATAAAAGTTCTGGCAGGATGGGCAATGAAGGCTAGCTACAGCCTGTGCACTCAACATGGACTCATCGGGGCAACAATGATTTATCTAAATTCCCACCCACTCAAACGAGCATCAGACATCTAATGTCCATCATCTGCCACAACACTAGCAGTAACTTTCCATCTCCCAGTATAGGCATGCCCCTTCTCCCTGCTTGCACTGTCAGATGCTTGAACCACTACTCTGGTAAACTGGGTCATATTCAGGGCTTCATCTCTGTATGCCCTTGGTCTGGCAAAAAATGTTTTACTTCCCGTAACTTGAACATTAGAGCTTTTTATTATCTTGTTCACATGGTAAAACATCAGACCTTATTTTTAGGGTAAATGCTGGTGACAATTCAGTGCATACTGGCGATACAAGTCATGTAGTTTTTTAGGGCAGATATGTGGATAATTTGTTTTTTATCCTGGAAGGTGGCATAGAACAGGCTCATTCTTTTTGTGATAGTATTAATAATTCAAGTGATTTTTTTTTTAAATTTGTATTGGGGAATGCTGGGTTATCAGTGCATTTTTTGGATGTCACCCTGACTTGGGATACTTCTAATAATTGTTTCACAAGTGGAACACATAGAAAGGATACTTTTGTTAACAGTTATTTTGCATTATTTGAGCAACCATCCTATTTTTATGAAAAATAACATACCAAAGGGTCAGTTTATTCGTGCTTCACGAATGATTTCTGAAGAAGCTGATTTTGAATCAAAAGTCAGCTTTATACAGAATATGTTTTTGGTTAGAGATTACCCCTCAGATTTACTTGGCATACTAGCCAATTAAATTAGAACAAGAAGGGCTACTGATTTTCCATGATTTTGAAAAATGGTTTTACTACTATTACAAGTAAGCCACATGGAGTCACAGATGTTAACAATTCAAGTTCTAACAGCACTAACACAAATACTTTTGGTAGTTCTTGTATTTTGGATATGACTGTTGATGCATTTAACATGAGGTCTATTATTATTAGGAACATCTTATGGGGAAATAGTGAATTAATACAAGTTGTAGGTGATAGACCCAATTTTTGTATATAAAAAAACGGGTTTATATTATAAGCTCGGTTAAAAATATTGAACAACATATGATCGACACCATATGATCGATGTCTTCAAACTTCGACCTTATAAAAAGACAAAAATAAAACAAGAAAAAAGTACCCTAATGGCTTTAAGCAGGGGGGACAAGCCCCCCAAACCCCCCACATTTGGGCCTTCCCACTACTTAAATATACCAGCTGTGAGACAGCACTACATTGCAGTAAACAGAAATCTCCCCTTATGGAGATTTCCGTTTACATGTTCGAGATTCTAAGCATTCGCTATTCTCATGTTGACAATGTCAGATTCGACATTGTCGGCATTCGAGAATATAATATAGACCGTAAAAAAATGTCTGCTTAAAAAATGTTTACAATTTGACTCCATATATAAAAGTACCCCTGTGAACAGCAGATGCTCTAAGGGGATGTATAAATGTGGTTATTGTTCTTCATGTTGTTTTATTTTAGAGGGACCCTATATTGATTTACCCTGTTTGAACAGGACACTTTCCATTGATGGTGTATATAATCACAATACTATTGGCATAGTCTATCTTGCTGTTTGATCTGTATGCAATGAATTTTATGTAGGTATGTCCACACAACCACTTAGTAAAAGTATTAAAGAACTCTTATTGTATCAGAACTAAGAACATTAACAATGCTCTGTTTAAACATTCCATTACATGTAGTGGTTTTAAAAAGTTTGTTTGCTGTTTTGGAACATGTAATTAGAAATATAGGGGGGGGGTCTTATAAAGACCAACTGGAACAAAGAGACACTATGTGGCAAGTAAGGTTAGGAGCTGACAAAAAACCTGGTATTTACGACTCAGTAAATATTAAATGATTTCTGAAGAATAGAAGACTGAAGATTTTAAAATGAACTGTCTAAGTTATGTTATTAGATGTGTGCCATTAAATGACTGTATTCCTTTTGCTAGTGCACTTTAAGTAACTGTTTTATTAGGTAAACATTTTGATTTGATATATAAGGGGATGCTGCTGGGTGCATTTTATTGCATTCTGAAGAAGTGTTTTGAGATGAAAGCGATATTAAACTGTGTTTTTTGCTATTGCTGGTGCTTTCCTTCATTGTTCGGTCAGACTGGTGGTTTGGTTAAAACAAAATTGAGCTGTAAAGCAACTTTGTTGCCTCCTACTACTGAAGCTTTTAAGGAACTTTCTGACAAGAAGGATACCCTTTTAGGAAAGTATATACTGGCCAAAAACAGCATAGAAGTAGAAAGTCACTGTTCTTCTTTACTGCATTAATTAAATAAAGATGAATAAGAGAAAGGTTTCAGGTTATTTCTGCCTGCACCTACCCAAACCACCTTCTCAGTACCTCTGGAAAACAGCTTATATTATCTGACAGTAATTTCAAAGAATGTGGCAGTACACACAGTAGGTATTTCTGATTATGTCAAAAGTTATTTTATAGAGTTTAAGATGTTACTTCACCTTGCTACAGGGTCTGTACCCATGGGTCAGTTGATGAACCCCCCTTCTGCAGAGGGACGACTTGCAGTCCTCCATTGCTCTGGAACAAAGGTCATCAAATTTTCTGTGGATAAAGAAAGTTTCTAGTGGCCCTGATAGATTCTGTTTTAAACTATTTAAGGAGCATCCTGTAATGTTGTTGGGACACACAGAGATTGTGTCTTTGGCTTTAACAATTGCAATAAGGACCTGTTTCTTGATAATGACTGGTAGGGCGATGGTTGTGGGTATTCCTATGGTTGTGGTAAGGGGTGATTGGGGTTGACGTTTGAACTGAACTTGTCAGCCAGCAGGTTTGCTATAGTTTCAGACTGGGTTTAAGTCTTGTCATTCATGACTAACTCAGCACATTGCTGAGCATTTCACCTGAAGTTCCAAGCATAATTAAAAAAAGCCTTATGGCTGTCTTTCACCTGAGAGGCTATCTTTGCCTCTCGGTTTGCTCTGGCATATTTGACCAGCTTTTGAATTTGTTAGTTTAGACTGGTGAGTGTCTTTTTGCACTGTTTTGTCTGTTCCTTCTTGGCTTTGAAGAGATTTTTTTTCCTTTTGTTGAATAACCTATTTATGCTAGGGGTCTACTGGGTGGTTTGTTTTGGCCAGTAATCATAGGTTTGACTCAAACAGGTACTGCCTTCTCTATGCAGCTATGAATGTAATTGCATAGTGCTTTTGTGTACAGTTCAGACTAGGCCTCAGTGTGTTCCAGGTTTGGAAGGGCTTGGAAGTGTTGTCACTTAGTTTGAGTTAATTGGCCTTAGCAAAGTTCTTAGCAGGTTTGGAGTTTAATGAGTTAGTTTTAATACTAAAGGAGATCATTTTGTGGTCAGATCTTATCAGATAGGAGTTAATGCATAGGAGTGAGCAGCATCTGCCCATGTTCATGAGTATCAGGTCAATTATATTTGCACTTCTAGTTAGGGAGCTAAACAATTGCTCCTGGGAGTTTGCATTAACGAAATCCAAAAACCTCTGAGCAAGTGAATTATGGGTCATATATGTCTCTCAGTTTATGAAGGAGTAGTTGAAGTCTCCCATAAAAATGGTGTTAGGCCGAATGTTAAGAGATTCCAGTAGGTTTATGTAGGAGTTGTGGTTTTCCAGACTCATGTTAGGGGATCTGTAGCTAACAAGGATATGGTAGGGGGGGTCAAACCTTTTGTTAGTTGAGCATGAAGCAGCTCAAGCTAGTCATGTTATTGGACCAGTCTAGCAGTGTACTTGTCCTTTATGAACACTGAGAAACCATCTCCATTTGTTTTGTGCTGAACTGAGTAGGATCAAAATGTATGAAAGACATTGTAGCCTTTGATAACAGTGTGCTTTCCATGGTTCTGAACCATGATTCCCTAACTGCATCTATGTCTGCATTGATCAAGATGAGGAATGTTTCCAGGGAGGGCAGTTTTTTATTTAAAATCCTAGCAGTTGAACAGCAGTACCTTTAGGTAGTCATGAGTGATTTTTGATATGCTGGAGGATTTAACAACTTAGCACAGCCTAAAAAAGGCACTATGGGAATAAATAAAGATTTTTGCCAGTATCCAGAAGCCAAGTAGTGACAAGTGAAAACCATTTCTGGCAAATCATCATGGTATGCCAATCATATCTTTTAAGAAAAAAAGTATTATAATGTTTTCTAGACCATCCAAAGGAAAATGTTTTTACTTAAATCTCTTTCACATGCCAGAAAATAAAAAGACACGGAGAATGATAAGATTTTCTTACTTCACTGAGTTCATTTTAACAATGAAGTTCAATATAGAAACTTAAAGACAGTACTGGCTAGCACAGAGCAACCTTGTTTCATGATATGACTTCATACTGAGCATGCAGATCTTCACATTCTTATAAGACCTGTCACAGAAAGTTTCTGAGATTCCAGGTTACTCAGTGTAATGTCCTGTTTGCTTTTCTTCTGCTTGGGTATTCACAGCCCTAAAACTGTTTGCCAGTCACTTTTATCATTGCTTACATGTGTAAAATAATGAGTGAGAAGGTCAAACCAATCAGTAAAAACTAAATGAAATCTCCAGCCAAGCTGGAACTTCCAATGAGTGACCTCTCAAACCTCTTGAATCAGAGGCACATGGGATATATGCAAATGACCCTTAACTTTAAGGCCAACCTTATAGAGGGGCATCCACAATTCTGTGCACCATCCATCAAAGGTAGAACTTGTTGCTTAATTTAAGTTAAACAGTTTGAGGAGTGTATATGCAAGGGAATGTTTAACACAATTAAGCAACCAAGTGTATTATTAGAAATCCCATGCAGGAAGCATTTTTGGTCTAGGTTAGCATTTTTAGTGAATGATCCTTTGAGGTAATTTGGGAGGTTAAGGAATTCATCCTGTATGAAATTTTGTATCAAATAAATAACTGGTACAAAATTGTGGACTGAAACTAAATGCCAAAAAATGCATTATTGTATCCTTTGGGAAGTCTTTTACCCCAGAGAACTACCACATTGGCAATATGCCCCTAAGAGCTGACCCAGTTGTTTGAAAATTTGGGAACTTATATGGAGAGTGACCTACATTTTGACCAACATGTGTCCATTGTTGTAAGAAAGTCCTACATTGCACAGCTTGCAAATAAAGAGATTGTGTCTAGATTTATTGATATAATTGTCCACCTTTACTCACCCCTTATTAGGCCAGTCAGTGAATATAATGCCTCCTTTGGCATGTGTCTGTCCAGATGCATGAAACAACTGTAACGCCTACAGAGATGCCTTACTAAAAGGATACAAAGCCTAAACAGCATGTCCTAAATGGACTGACTAAAAGCCCTGTTACTTTACTCAATATCCTTCAAACTGCTATGTGGTGACCTGCATCTGGCATGCAAGGCATCCTCTGACCTATTGCTTATGGATTTATTGCACATAAACAAGTCAGATGGCATCAGAAGTACTTGGCCTAGGGATCTAAATCTCTTCTGCAACATCAACAGAACACTTTGGAGGGACAGGTATATCTTGCAGAGGATAACACTGTTTTGGAACAGATTGCCCATTGACAGAATAGAAAGTCCATCTCTGTCCCTATTCAAGAGCAACTTAGATTTATGGATGAGAAACCGAAGATTTACTCCAGGACTGCCCCTGTACTACTAATGGACAGAGGCAGCTCATGAATGATTTATCCCATGCATGGGTCTGCTCAAATTATCTATGTTATGATATGAGTTATTCTCATAAGGAGTAATAATATTAGCCATGAGGCGGGTAAAGCCATTTTATAACCATATGAGGTAGGTTATTTTGAGCACAAAAGGGGAAATTGGCTAAGCATAAAATTGTCAGTAAGGGCAGCTGGCCTAGTACTTACCTATGGACCTATTCAGTTATTTCAGGAGTTTGAGTTGAAGTCTCAGGAGTGAAGTTGGCAGTACATTTGTTTATAGGTATATTGGTAATGTCAGTTGGGTCAAAAAAGGAAGGCCCATTATGGATAGGTTCTGAGCAGTGTTGGGGTGTTTTTTTAATATGTATATTTCTATATATTATTTTGTTTAGAAATGTTTTATTAATTTATCATTAAATTATACACAGAAAGGATTCACTGAATTCAACTTCACATATTGTTATACAGTGATAGGAGTACATT